>NW_027418512.1:0-57643 GCF_009905375.1 Apium graveolens | reverse complement strand
TCCGGTAATAATCGCTGATCTACCGGTGCTTTGAAGGTGACTCTGTATATGTTTGCAGATGTGGGTAGATGATGGATACTTGGATATGTATGACTCTGCGTACCCGAGTCCAATTATTATAGAGCAGCTGCACCTACTGGATCTGGTAATTCCCATAATAATACATGGGTGCAGAAAGCAAAAGATAAAGATTATTACTCTAGTCCCTTTAATTTCTGTCTAAAGTCCCTATTTATTATCTTTTCGCGTATAATAGAGAGCTAAGTATTTCTTTCTTTCCTCTTCGGCAATTGTTCATATTCCCAATTGAATACTTTCCGCTTTAGTAATTGTTCAGATTCCTAATTGGCCCGTATGATTTGTAAATATATAGTCTTATTTAGTTATTTGTCAATGACTGTTAATGAAATTTACCTTAGCGGATGTATGAGGTCTCAAATATAATGTCTTGCTAACTTTTAATCAGGGTCTTCATTTAACCTTCTAGACTTCTGTTGTAGACAACAAAGAATAATTAAATGTGTACAGCTCCTTTATTTCTTCTTTGTCTATGAATCTTAGTATCTTATTCTTACAACCTCAGAGCTCCACTGCTGCTTACATTTGTGTGATGTTTTGGATTCGACCTCAAAAGCTTTAATCCGATTTCTGACACAATACACCCAACACGCAAAAGATTTATATTTCTCATTACACAAAATACATGAATCACTATTTCCTTTCAGTGAAACGCAGACACAACATAAAAATATTTTAAGAGAATAATACCCAATATTTGATGTTCCGTTCAATATCTGAAAAGTACTTTTATGCAGATGTATTGTTTTTTTCCTTTACAAACAAGGCCTTAACCGGCATTTAGAAAGAAAAAAAATTCTATATAACAGCAGAAGATAGTGATTACGTTGCAAGTTCCCATATGCTATATGCTGATTGGATCCACGGAGGCTTCCACATGTTGATAACTTTTAGATGATACAAACCTTTAGGTTATAGAAACATTTTGTACTTGGTGAAGTGATATATTACTTTTTTTGTAGTTTACCTGGTATAAGTTTTCACATCTAAGATCATATTTGTAGGTAGAGAAATGGCAGGATATTAAAAACCTGTAGCAAAGAGTTTCTTGGTTACATGAATGTTGGTGATTATTATCAATCCACATATATTAATATGAATTTGTTAACATAGCTGCATAATAGTTGAAAGTGACACTTGAGCCTTTTCAGATGCGCCATTTAGGCACTTCCCCCTTTTCACTGTTATTTTGATCATTTGACACATAATAATAAAGGAGAAAGAATGTAGACTTTGCGATCTTATTTGTTTATTAGATTTCTTAATGCTATGAAAGCTTTTTCTGTAGTGAAATTTACAGTATTTAGCTCTTCCTCTTTTGTTTCTGCTACCTGGACTGACCAAAATTCACGTGGTTTACAGTGAAGTGAGGATAAAAGGTTGGAAACATTGGATTATCTAGACAACCTGTCTGATCGAAAATGCTTCACTGAACAAGGAGATGCAATTATTTTTGAATCCGAGGTATACAGTCTTATGTGTGGGATTCCCTAGTACTTAGTTTTTTACTTCAATAGTGCACAATAAATGAGCATAGTTGTCATCATCTCCCGTTTATTGACAATGTTATTCGAATTAAGGGATGTAAAAACTTAATTATGAACTAAGATTAGTGGAGAAAAATATGTGCAGTAAATCTCCTCATAAACGTATAACGATTTCAGATATATAGAAACCTTTAAGGTAGATAATATATATGCAAGTGTCTCTTGGTCCAAACTAAACTCTTTTTTTTACTTGCCAAATATGCAAAAACTTGTTTTGACTGATGTAAAGTCGCATTAACTATCATTTCTTTTTTACTTCGAGTTCTATTTGTTGTGTGACAATTCTGAAGATAGATTGCTTATGGAGCAGCTTCATATGGAATGATATCATGTCAATTTTTCAAAAACTTGAATCTACTGCCTTGTAGATGTAGATGAAGGCTCGATCAGAAGGTGACAGCTTATATATTTTTCAGGTGGATCGGGCTTATCTTTCTACGGAAAATTGTATTGCAGTCATCGATCACGAAGAGAAGTTTGTGATAAAAAAAAAGGGTTACCATATGCTGGTAAGATTTTGCCGTATTTTGTTGGAATGAAAAATAATAAACTATATTTTTAAATCAATACAATATTATGATGTCCTAATACAAGTAGAATGCAGTTTATATATATGTTAAACGTAAAACAGATGCACAAGATTAGTCAGATAAGTAGCCTAATTAGGTCATGACTTTCCTACAACACTTAAATATAGATGTATCTCTATTGCCTAGGATTTCCACAATTCATTTTGATTTGAAGTTGTAATTCGTTATCTAGAAGGTGTCAATTTCCGGACTCTGTTCATTATACAATCTTGATTATCCATGGTGTGTATACATATGATTGTGGCACAGTTAGACAATTTGACCTGAATATTTTACCATCTTTATCTATGTTTTTTTAATTTATTATCGAACTTCTACTTCTACTTTTACTTCATAAATTTGTGAAATACTTGCAGAATCAATGAGAAAGTGCTCCATGAATCCCCCCGGTTGAGTCGTTGACATCTAGTTTCCAGGTAATTTTTTCATTTTTTTAATTAATGCAAGATTTGTAATGTTTGTTGCAGTTGTTATTTTTTATATTTTATTTTTTTGCTATTATTTAAATTTATTATAGAAATTCATGCTCTATTAAAATCAATAGAATTTCGCAAAAAAATCCACTAGAATTGAAATACTACCCAACTATTATTGTTGTCATTAGTGCAACCATATTGGAAGGTTAAGAAACGTCATTTGTGGAGGCAAAAGTAGTCAATTTTTACTTTAAGTATTCACATTTGGAGTTATAAATCTCATTTGGAGACAGAATACCATATTTAGTCATTTGCTTCTCTGAGGTAGTCAAATTGTTTTTTGGTTACATATTCCAAATTACTCCACTGGAGACCGGTCACAGCTCATTCTGAATGGTGTACATAGTTAGTGTCTGCTATATCTTTACCGGCAATATCAATCATAAGTATTTTATTATTCATGGAAGTGGTGGTGCATTACTTTTACATGAGAAGGTCTAGTAATAAGTTCCTTTAGATTATATTATCGATCTTGTTATAAACTTATTCTTATAATTTTCTTAACAAGTGCCCTGGTTTTCAGCAATTGTTTGAGGAAGCTGTTGCAGGCCATCTAAATCCCATAGCATCTGACCGTGATTGGCTCAGATGAAGCCTCAAAATATTATTACTGTGGATTCTTCTTTAATGTCCATCCAATTATTTAGAGCAGCTGCACCTGCAACCTACTAGATGCGGTAATGCCCAAAATAGTACATGGGTGCAGAAAGCAAAAGGTACAGATAAATAGATAATTACTTTAGTCTCTTCATCTTTTCAAAAGACCCAATTTATATCTTTTGCATATATAGGATAATAGGATGCCTCCGCTGGACCGTTGTTGCACTGTGGAGCAATCAGCTGTTGTTTCTTTGAAGTTCAGCAGTCTCCAGTGCTTCTTTCGGCCTGAGCTGCTGCATAAGAATCTCGCTAAATGACGGGTTTCTGAAATGCTTTGGCCATGCTAATGAACATCTGCTGTTGCTTCTGTTCAGTCCTTCTCAGCCTCTCTTTAACAGATAACAGATAATTATCTGCATTCTCCTGTTCCTTTTGGATATTCATAATTCAGTCCTCAACCTGTCGGTATCACTCTCTAATTGTTCGAGTTCTGCCTCCTGTTTAAGGCGCTCTCCATCACGTGAATGCTGTGAACTCTTTTCATCCCTTAAGACATGCTGCTCAGGTTGCTGTAAATTGATATAAGTAACACCGCCTCTCTTGTAGATGCTTCTCAAAAAAATTGAGTTTTGAATATGGTTCTCCCTGATCATGAGCTAACTCAGTCCGCATTTGTAGCATTTTCCGACCTTTCTTTAATCAATTTCGTCAAACAATCTCAACAAAATATATACAGCAACAAATATATCCACCAGAATTGAAATACTACCCAACATATTACTGATGTCATCAGTGCAACCATATGCCCTGGTTTTCTGCAATTGCTTGAGGAAGCTGTTGTAGGCCATCTAAATCCATAGCATCTGACCGTGATTGACTCAGATGAAGCCTCAAAATATTATTACTGTGGATTCTTCTTTAATGTACATGGGTGCAGAAAGCAAAAGGTGCAGATAATTACTTTAGTCTCTTCATCTTTTTCTAATACCCTATTTATTATCTTTTTGCATATATAGTAGATAAATACTTGGTATTCCTTCCGTTCCTCTGCAGTAATTGTTCATATTCCCAATTGAATACCTCTTAGGCGATTGGTTCAGATTCCTGATTGGCATATGATCTTTAGATATATAGTCTTACCTTTTCAAAACTGTTGAAGGAATTAACTTTAGTGGATAAATGAGGTCACAAATATAATGCCTTGCTAGCTTGTAATCAGGGTCTTAATTTTAACCATCCAGTCTTCTGTTGTAGACAACAACGAAGTATTAATGTGTACAGGCTCTTTTTAACAATGTTCACTACATAAATGTGCTTCTCTGATTGTTTTTGTACCTTTTTCGTAACTTCCTGTACCAGATCTAGACGCTACTCTATTCCCTGATGATGGCCGTACAGTATTTTTAGAATAAACTTTCTTGTCGAATATGGACTGAGAGTATTTGTTTAATGTAAAATTAAACTAACAGCGCCATAATTTAAATAGGAATTTCCATCTTCTTGTTATACTTGGTATTTGAATAAACACCTTTTAATTCATAGAGTAATTGACAATGTTGGAATTTGAATTGTAAAACGTAGATGTAAAACGTTTTAATTTACAACAGACAAAAGTTTTTTATGGTGTGATTTGTTAAAATGATGATTTGAGTCCATAAAGTGCTTCTATTAATTTCAGCTTAATTGTAATTTGGAGTCGATGTCTATTATTCAGGCCTTAAGCTTACTAGAGATACTGAACGGAAGATTTGTATGCTGATTTTGATGTGCATACTTTTCCCACTAAAACTTCTCGAGTTGCATCTTGGATGAAGTAATTCTATTATATGCCAATCAAGTATTCCTTGGCTAAATATTTATGCGACTTCTTTTTAAATGCTATAATTTGTCATTTTATGCTATAAAAATACTAAATCTATGACGACACTATTAAATTTGGTGTCATGCTTTGACATGTAGTTTTCAGTTTTTCTGATGTATTTGGGTGTGCTTGATTTCTTAGAACAGTAAAACAGTTAAGGATAGAAATTTTAAGCTAGAAATGCAAGAGAATCTGATAGGATTCAGTTAGAGAGAGAGAGACGCTGGTGGAATAATAACTTCTATTTTCTGAATAATAGTTCAAACATGAACGTAATTAAAATATTGATGATCTGTTTATACTAAACCTCTATTTACAGTAATAGATTACAACACCCTTGCTATACTACTCTAGCTTTTCTGTCCTTAACCCCTCCTTCAAAATTATTCTTAAAACAGGAATCCAAGGCCTTCTGTTGCGCATCAGCAACATTATATTCTTGAACTTTTCTGTAAAGATTTGTATAATTGTACTTCATCAATTTGTTATCCATTTATGCTGCAACCAATTTCTCACTTTCTGCTCAGCCAAAAACTTAAGGGCCCAGTGGTCCGGCTTAATGAAAGAAGTGATTATCCATGAGATATGCTGTCCCAATTGCCTATGTATATGCATATGAAATGAACAGAAGTATATTGAACGTAATAAAAGGGTGCAAGGTCATCTTTCATTTTGCTATGTGTATAGTATTACTTGTATTGTCATATTGGTTGTAGTTGCACGGCCGCTTCAAACATCATCTGGGAAGATAAAGTAAAAATTCATTTGATGAAGTATTGGATCATGTATACAGCACCTAATTATAGCATGTGCTTGATTATAATGATTTTTTCTTTTTAACTACAGAGTGGTACAAGTACAAGCACGGTTTTTTGTGGGGAATGCTTCAACGTCGCAATGGAAGGAAATATAGTTGAAGACGTGAATATTGATGAAACGTGAATATGGTTGATGCGTGATTTCAAAGCAGTCATCAGATTATAATTCTGCTAGAATTCTTAGAGATTGACCTAAAGGTTATTTCTCTAGTTAACATTATAGATTGTAATGTTTTCTTTTTCAAACTTAGATAGTAATGTTTATTTGTTTCAGTTTAATTATAGCGTAAAATAATTTTTTAACATGTGTGTCGGACAATCCCAAAACCCCTCCCCCGCCAAGAACAGAAAATCTCTGGAGAATGGAGGATCAGAGTAGTACGTGGAGAAAGACTTGGAGGATAAAGGCACCTCCAAAGATCCTCAACTTCATGTGGAGAGCTCTATCCAATTGTTTGCCTACCATGGTTAATTTGCTGCAGAAAAATATGGATGTCAACCCAGTTTGTCAAGTCTGTCGTCGAGGGGGAGGAAACAGTGGAGCATATCTTAGGCTCCTGTGACTTGGCAACTCAATGTTGGAAACAAATTATTCCTCAAGTGCCTCTTAGTGGTAACATGAGTTTTTATCAGTGGTGGCAAAGAATTTTGGAGGTCTGTGACAATGAAAAAAGAGCTCAAATCGCCGCAGTGTGTTGGTCGTTATGGAAAGCCAGAAATGAGCTAACCTGGAACAAGAATTTTACTCGTTTGAATGTCGTTATTGCACAAGCAAAGCAGTTTCTTCTACAATGGAGTATAGCCCAGAAGAGTAAACCTCAATCGCGTTTTCCTTGCTATGTTGAGGGAGACGGTCAGGAAGTCTGGGTTGCACCACAGATTGATTATATGAAGATCTGGGTGGATGCAGCGGTGTTTAATGAGTATAATTCTACAGGGTTGGGTCTAATTGTTAGGGACGAGCAAGGGGAACTAATCCAAGCGAAGACGAAGTACAAGGCTGGCATGATTTCGAGCACAATGGCTGAAGCGTTGGCGATAAAAGAAGCCCTCAGCTGGATCAAAGCGAGCAAGGTATTGGTGGAGTCGGATTGTCTGACAGCCATCCAAGCAATCCGTAGCAAGGCTCCTCTGCTATCTCCTTTTGGTCAGGTCATTCAAGACTGTCGTAAGATGTTGGAGGATTTAAAAACAGTGTCTTTGTTTTTTTGTTAAACGGTCTGCTAATATGGCGACGCACGAGCTAGCTTGTTTGTCATATTCTTTCCTAGATCGAGTTTTCGATAGGATTTCTATTTCTATGTGGTTAAAAATGTACTGAGAATTGATTTATCGGTTTAATAAAATCTCTTGTTTGTCAAAAAAAAAGGGTCGCCATATTACGAGTCTATCTAAAATTTTAAAGTGTCATAGAAAATTATGCACTAACCAGATTTTTTCTAAATAATATAACTAACATGCAATATCGATAAAAAGTAGATATTCTTATCTGTCATCACTCATTGCATTGAGTTTGACCTGGTTAATATTCTTATTTATCTTGTGCAATTTGTTAGTGCAAGAAGCTTGACCTAGTTTTCAAAGGGAGAACTAGAGGGCACCGGAGGGAGTCTCGGTATCTTTCAACTGTTTAAGTTCACGTAAATTTTAGTGTTAAATTTTGAAAAAAAAATATAAAATAATGTAATTTGGCTTCTTCAAATATTAGTCGGTCCCCCGTAAATTTTATTTCTGGTTCGGTCATATAATAAGAATGACATGTAAATTACACGTGGGTGCTCCTCTATGTAATATTTTATAGTTGATATAATTAATTTAGATATTTAAGTAGATAATTAGAAATAAACCATATTTCGGGCGCCGAAGTTCGAACTCCACAAAATCAACGTTGTATTAAAACTATATAAATTTAGAAAAATCTCATAAATATTAAATCATGAACCGTTACTCAGATTTAAAATCCTTTAAACATTTTTGTCAAAAAAATATGACTTGAAATTTCAAAACATACTTGAAAAAAATATGTGATATAGTCATATGGAACAAATATTGAAGTAGACAATGAGTGGGCTTGTGACGCGGGAGTGGGAGTGGGGCACTGAATCCAACCTAGACTTTAGGCATCAATATTGGGCTTAAATGACTGTTGTCTTCAAAAATCTCGGAATAACACCAAATTGTAATATGTTGTTAAACCAGGGATTTGAATGCAAAAACTGAATTTTATTATAAAATCCAAGCTCTTACCTTAGTATATCTGAAAATTAAAATGAATAACTGTAATGGATTTTTCGAGTTTTGTAAAATAATTCTCGATTTTATTAAAGAAAAAGTGAATAAAAGAGGACATGAAGATAAATATGGAGATAGAGATAGGTAGAAAAGGTAAAAAGAAGGTAGGGCGGCTAGGATTAGGTGAAGTTAGAGCGGGCCGACTCTCATGCAAGAGAGAGAAGTTATTTTAATTATTGGTTACTATTAATTTCAACAATAATTGTCCAACATAGATCTTTGTCATGGATATTATTAGTTACCAACAACATTTTTGATTTGCATGCAATATTCGGAAAGATGTAGGTGATGAAAACATATTTTGTTTGGTGTTTGCTGAAACAACATAGACCATAGGAATGTTGTAATTTCACTGAGAGATAAGTTGATGGATTTAGAAAGGTGAATTGGTATTTCTGTAATTGATTTAAAGCGTTATATCTACACTTAAACCTGTATTAAGTAATATCGGATAAAGTTATAACCTTATTTAGGTACAAATTTTGTCGATCGTAATTTGGGGCACGGTCGTAAAGTAATATCTCGCTAAGAGTACGAGATAAAAAAAATTAGAAAGTTATCAAAGGCCCAACTAAAATATAAAGTAATAATTTCATAATTATATGTATATTTACATACTCGGCCTGACCCGATTAAAAATCCGGTTAAAATTTGATTATTCTAATATATTTTTTTATATATTTACATTTATTATGAATATAAATAATACTTTATGTTGTAAGAGACGTGCCTGTACTTTAACAAGACTAAGACATTTTGTCAACCCTAATTAAGTTATATTGTTATCTTAATTTGTATTTTGTACTTGTAACATTTAAAGTCTGTAAAAATGTCAAAGGAGCATACTGGAGCCTTTTTCTATAAACAGTATCAAGCCTAAGAATTCTATCTGGAAAAAGATCAAGAAGATCATGCCTCAGAAAAATTATGAAGAAGTTTGGAGTTGAATAAAGTTGTTTTAAGAAAAATACTTTAAGTCAAGATCTCTACAAGTCACAGATTTAATGTTATAGAGAAGTCATTCGAGAACTACAGAATAACTTATATAGAAGTCAGGAAAGCTACTAGAGAACTCAGAGAGATATCGACAAGTCAAGAAGACATGAAGGCTAGAGATATCGACAAGTCATTTCTTCACTAGAGAACTCAGAGTTATCGACAAGTCTACATTCTTTAGAGAACTCAGAGTTATCAATAAGTCAAGTTCCACTAGAGAACTCAGAGATATCGATAAGTCAAAATTCACTAGAGAACTCTGAGATATCGACAAGTTAAATTTGACTAGAGAACTCTGAGATATCGACAAGTCAAGAAGCTACTAGAGAACTAAGAGTTATCTATAAGTCAAAGTGAAGATGTAAAGACTAGAGATCTCGACAAGCTAAAATTCTCTTATAGAGAATTGAAGACCTCTACAAGCCAAACTAAATATAGAGTACTAGAGATCTCGATAAGTCATTATACTTATCGAGATGTCAAGATCTCTATGTGCCTAAACTGGAGATCTCGAGTAAAATTCTCAAAGTACAGAATCATAGACCGGTTCAATATTCATGATAAACATCTTCACTTTGACTTCATGATAGACCAGTTCAAGATCTCTATGTGCCTAAACTGGAGATCTCGAGTAAAAGTGCACAAAGCTCAACTCAAGGCTTTTCACCTCTTTGGTAAAGCTCTTGAAGTCAAATTGACTGGTTATGAAGACAGGATCAGGAAGATTGTGAGGGAAAAGATGGATGAACTCATTCTCTTCCAAACTGAGATCAAAAATTAATTCAAATACTTCTCAGAACAAATGTCTAAATATGATCTCAGTGGAGTAGATAAGGGCATGACACAACTAAAGGACTCATTTGTTGCCTTGCACAAGCAAGTTCAAAATCATATCACTAACTCTAATGACACAAGGTTGAAGCTAGATCAGATGCACTCTGCAAGATACACTCCTTCTCCCTTGGTCATGGATGAAATTCAGAAATTTATGCAAGCTACATTTGGGTCTTCCACTATTATCTCTACATCAAGCTCCCATCAACCTGCATCTACATCAACAAATCTACAGATTCAATCTCTACAAGGTCAAGTCACTGCATTGCAAGACTCCAACTCTTCTCTCACTGCACAAGTTCAGGCCTTGACATCTCTTGTCAAGAGCCAACAAACAGATATCAAAACCCTGGTGGACTCCCATAAGCATCTTCAAATGCAGAATTCTGTAGCCTTGGGAGCCATCATGGGTAAACTCAACATACCACTACCTTCTTTGCCTGAACAAGTCAGGCCTGAAATTCCTACTCCCCTTCTAATGTCTGTCAACAAGACTAAGGGGGAGATAAAAGCTAGGTTGACACGATCAAGGTCATGTCAACAACAAGTCCAGGGTCATGAAAAGAAATCTAAAGAAGTTGATCTTGACATGGAGAGACTTATTAGGGCTGTTGAAGGACCTAGTCTGAGCAGAGAGTTTAATGAACTACTCACGGCTTTAAAAGCTTCTCTCAACGACAATCACTTCACATACAAAAAGGTCCTGGACAAGACAATTAATTTCATAAGAGTGATCATGGGAAATCAGGACAACTTTCTGCACAAGAGAATAGATATCAATGCAAATAACTCAGGGACAGACATATGTATGCAAGTGTCTCTAAATTACCTTGTCTCAAGGAGGGCATCTAAGTTAGATATCTTCATCAGCAAAGTCAAAGTTATAACTCATGAAGATACCTTGCTATTGACTGAATTGAGGAATGCTCAAATGGCTGCTTTTCCTGAAGCTTATTTACATCCAAACAAGGGTATAACATACATCTGTCCAAACACCAATTACTTCAAACATTTTCAGATCCCCAAACATTGTGTCATGAGCAACAAGAAGCTTATCATGATCCTAGGAACTAGTTTAAGAGCTAAGAAAAATAAGAACAATGATGATATGGAAATGATAAAGCTACTGAGGAGATATCTGGAAAATGCAGAAGCCAACTTGCCCGAAACACAAATCAACAAGGATAACTTGGATGATGATGAACATAAGAAAGATGATCAAAATCCTTCTGGCTCAAATCCAATTCAGTCCAGTAAGCCATCGGGCAGCAAGGGTGGAGAGAAGAAGAAGGAGGATGACAAGAAAGATGAAGAAATGAGGAGAAGATGTGAGAGGAAGAGCAGAAAGCCTCATGATGATTCAGAAACTCAGAAAACCCTAAAAATCCAAACACAACCACCTCAAACCTCAAAGCCAAAGTTTTTGTACAAACAAACAGCCAACTCTCTTCTAAAAATCCCAATCACCACATGCCAGACAAATCTCAAGAAAATGACAACCCTATCTTTAGCCAGACCTTCATTAAAATTCAAGCACAAACCTGTTGGGAGAAAGCCTAAGAAAGTCAAGCTTGCAAAGAATGTGGAAGTCACTGAAAGGGGCATCTGGAACTGTTTCAAGCAATCTGAATTTCTACCTCTAAATTGGTGCATCTCAAATGAAGACTATTTTCAACAACTTGCGGAGGAAATAGTCAAAATTTGGATTGTATCTCTTAGGGAAGTAATAATTTTCTATGAAGATGGATCATTCACCTTTCTTAGCAGCAAATTAATGGACTCTCTTTCAACCATAGAAATTAAGAGAATAATGAGCTTGATAAAGGACAAGGATACTGTTTTAAGGGCATGAAGATCAGTTCTAGCTGAATGGTTGATTGAAAGGGAGAAAACAAAGAAAAGAGAAGAGGCTGAAGCTGAAGAGAGAATGAGGAAGTATGATAAAGAAATAGAGATGTACATAAAAAGATTTGAAGAGTTGAAAGCAAAAAGAATGAGCAAAATTTCTAAAGATGGGAGATTTCTGAACATCAAAGCTGGTGGATTCTCAAGATTCTGCTTAGAGGTTCTGGACAATGGTTATCCAAAGGCAGCAAGACAAAAACTTGTAGAAGCTCTAAGTGGAACACTTATCATAGAAGAACTTTAAATTCTTGATCATTTGAAGGATAAACTCAGAGAAGAAGCAGACGTAAAAACTGTCTGTACCTGATTCTTGTAATCATTGAACCTTGTGAATCTTATGTTGTATAAGTTTTAATTCTATCAAGCTTATGTATTAATTCTATACTCCATCATTTCAAACTTGGAGTTAGTCTTGTTAACAGGCATGAATTTGTGTTAAGCAATCTTCTCACAAATTGGGAAAGATTGTTGTAAGAGACATGCCTGTACTTTAACAAGACTAAGATATTTTGTCAACCTTAAATAAGTTGTATTGTTATCTTAATTTGAATTTTGTACTTGTAACATTTAAAGTCTATAAAAATGTTAAAGGAGCAGACTGGAGCCTTTTCTATAAATAGTATCAAGCCTAAGAATTCTATCTGGAAGAAGATCAAGAAGATCATGTCTCAGAAGAATTATGAAGAAGTTTGGAGTTGAATAAAGATGTTTTAAGAAAAATACTCTAAGTCAAGATCTCTACAAGTCACAGATTTAATGTTATAGAGAAGTCATTCGAGAACTGTTATTCCTAGTGAACTAACAATGAGATTTACAGAAGGGGGGTTGAATGTAAATCTCAAAACTTTTTCAAGTTTTGAGCAGTTTCAAAGGCTGTGTGTTTAAGATAAACAAGTGTGTGAATTGCTTTAAGCTAATACAGACAGATATATATTCAAGCACAAAAGTACAGAACACAACAGACCTTAAAAACTTTTCTGGTGGATTTGTTGTTCCACCAGAGATGGTATTTCAGAAAATCTGTGATTCAAGAAGTTGATCACAGCTGCATCCTAGTACAAACTAGATAATTTTTCTCAAGATTTTTCTAAACAGCTCTGGAAAAATTCTATTCTAATTACTAGCTGCTACTTGGTTTATATAACACCAAGTTTACAAGTGAAGACAAAGATAAAAAATACAATAATAAAATAAGTTCTCCACTTGTTTCTTCTCCATTTTACTCCAGTGCATTGTTGACTATTGCCTCTTTATGCTAGAGTAGAACGACTGCTTTTTCTGATGTTCCTGAAATAGGCTACCACATCTCAGTTGTCTCTGTCAACCCATGTGCCTCTGTTTGTAGGTACAACTACCACTTGTCAACTGCTATTTAACAGAACATCCGTTGAAGCCTTCATCCGTTGATAGCTTTATCCGTTGATGTGTTAGCAGTTGAAGCTCTATCCGATGATGCACTCATCCGTTGAAGGATGTTATCCGTTGAAGCTTTAGAGACATCCGTTGAAGCTTTGTTTCTCATCCGTTGAAGGTCTTTAAGTTATCCGTTGACACCATTTCATTTATACAAAATTACAAGGCATGAAATATTTACAATTGGTCTTCCTATCTGCATATTCTTTAGTAGTCAACATGACTTATAATTTCCCTCAACATTTAAGAATTATATCTCAAATTCAGAGACTGAAATGTGCTACAACACTAGACTTATTTCTAAGTAAAGCTACACCATCAACGGATAGCCAAAGTGGTCTTATCCGTTGAGGCTACAAACACTAGATTTCTACTTAAGTGTTTTGTTAAACATATCATCAAACTAATGCACATATATTCCTAACAATCTCCCCCTATTTATGTCTATAAGAATTGTAGACATAAATTCAAGGTTAACTTGATGATAACAAAACACTTAACAAATATATGAACTGAAACTAAGTAGAAATTTAAAAGTGCTGCAAAAGTGTATGTACTAGAAGGTAATTGAAGATTTACAGTGTTTCCAAGGGTGCTCCTCTAGCCTGAGCAAATCATCTTTTTCTTCTTTGATCCCTGGTTTTCTTTCCTAGCCCTTTGTCATTTTCCTCAATTTGGAGTTGGAGTTGTCTGAAGAATTCAGCTTCAGCTTCATCTTCATCACTGATATCCAACTTAGATTGCATTTCTTTGAGAGTTTCATTGCTGGCAATCTTGAGTTGGTCTTCAAGTCTGAAAAATCTTCTGACTCCTTTATCATCTCTGAATTCCATCAACCAATGAGGTGATTTGTGAATTGTAGTTCCCCTTTCTTGAATGAGTAAGGTTCTGGGCAAAGCATTGGGCAAAGCATTGGGCAAAACTTTGAAATTTCAAGAAAGCGTAAAGTAAAAATGAAAAATCAGAAGGGCTTATATACTTTCTCAAATTAAAAAAGCATAAATAAGAGATTAAACAATAAATATGTGTAAGTGAATTTCAGCCGTTTAAGAATAAACTGTAAGTATTCTGGCCCCCAAACTCTACCTATTATATTCAATGAATTTAAATTAAAAAAATGTCGTGTCCCCGTATTTGTGCCAACTGCCAAATGGTGTCGCCAGGTTCTAAGTCTTTCAAAGTGCCAAATCTGATACTTGGATATGTTTGAATCTCCGTACCTGAGTCCAATTATTTAAAGCAGCTGCACCTACTGAATCTGGTAATTCCCAGAATAATATATGGGTGCAGAAAGCAAATATAAAGATAATTACTCTAGTCCCTTTAATATCTCTCTAAAGCCCATCTTTTTGCATATATAGTAGAGAACTTAGTTCTTTCCTCTTCGGTAATTGTTCATGTTCCCAATTGAATACTTTCCGCTTCAGTAATTGTTCAGATTCCTTATTGGCCCATATGATTTGTAGATATATAGTCTTATTTAGTTATTTGTCCACGACTGTTGATGAAATTTACCTTGGTGGATGAATGAGGTCTCAAATATAATGTCTTGATAACTTCTAATCAGGGTCTTCAATTTGACCTTCTAGTCTTCTGTTGTAGACAACAAGGAATTATTAGATGTGTACAGGCTCCTTTATTTCTTCCCCTTCTATAAATCTTAGTACCTTATTCTTACCAACCTCACAGCTCCACTGCTGCTTATATTTGATGTTTTTGGATTCGACTCATAAGCTGTAATCCGATTTCTGACACAATACACCAGCATCGCAAAAGATTTATATTTCTCATTACACAAATACATGAATCACTATTTCCTTTCGGTAAAACGCAGAACATACATAAAAATATTTTAAGAGAATAATACCCAATATTCGATGTTCCGATCAAGAGTTTAGGCAAACTAATTTGACCCATCTAACTTTGGATGACAAATTATATTGAAACTTTTCCACAATTATGTTTCTCAAAACAGACACCACTTCTCCCTGTTGTGTGGTACAACAATTAAAGTGTACAACATGTAGACTTTCTTACACTACTACTGCCTCTTGTGCCCTCTGGCATTGAAGTGTATAATGGTTATGTGCAGACTTTCGTGCTGGTAATTGCAATCTATGTAGTTAATTAGGTTGTTGTATTAAGTTGTTTTTTTGGCTTGCTGTTTAAGTGCTTCTAACGACAACTTGCTCTTTGAAATATCTCTCTGTAAGTGATCCATGATAGAATTTTCTTAAGAATATAATTTCTGGGTTATGGTGCATTACAGAATGACCAAAAAATGTACTTTAGAAACTATAAACAAAAGGGCGGAGAATAGTTTTAAGTTTAAAATGTGCCTTATGTCTATGTTAATGTATTTGTTGAGTGAGTGATTGAGTAATCAAGTTGTGCTGCTTAATATACAATACCGGGCGTAATCTTAATTATGTTCCTAAATGTTTTCTGAAGGTTCCCAGGCCTTATAATGCAAGCGAGGAGGAATCTCTGTTTGTTTTCCCAAGGTATATACCAATTATCGTTATATTCACGTTGTAGTCTTTTTATTTGAAATCATAGTACCGATAACTTGATGCAGGTTTTAAAATTTTCTCTAGTTTTGCTCCTCCGCTTCAGTTGAAGCAAATGGTCATGCAAGAAACGAAGGATGGAGAGTTGATCATAATCCTCCTCCCAAGAAACAGTAGGATTACCGCGAAAGACTTTAGAGGAAGATTAAAGCAGTGACCCTACAGGTTAACTTTTGATGTATTTTCCTATTAATTTACATGACAAGTATATCCTAGTTACGCACGGTTTATTTAAAAGTACTTTTTTGCAGATATATTGTTTTTTTCCCTTTACAAACATGGCCTTAATCGGTATTTAAAAATAAATAAATTATATAACTGCAAAAGATAGTGATTGTGTTGCAAGTTTCCAAATGCTATATGCTGATTGGATCCATGGACGCCTCCACATGTTTGATAACTTTGAGATGATACTTACCTATGGTTATAGAAACATTTTGTACTTGGTGAAGTTGTATTATCTCTTTTGTAGTTTGCCTGTGTATATGTTTTCACATCTAAGATCATATTTGTAGGTATAGAAATGGCAGGACAGTAAAAATTGTAGGCAAAGAGTTTCTTGGGTACATGAATGTTGGTAATTATTATCAATCCACATATATTAATATGAATTTGTTGACAGCTTTCTTTCTTTGTCTTCCATAGTTATGAGTTTCGACTTAGGGTTTCTCTTTCATCTTGTGGGAATCTCAACATGATATCGCGCATCAGGAACATTGACAGCAGCCTTTAGTTTCTCATTTGGCTACCATACATATTTGTCTGTTTCGGATATCTGGTATGCACTGACATTTTTGAACCTAAATACTCTGTCACTGGTTGTAATGTGTTGTGACATGAAATAAAACAAAGATCATAGAAACAGGACTGGGCTAAGTTGGCAGTGACATTTAAGTACCTATTAAAACCTCTGCTATTTGTAAATGGTTGACGTTTTCGTGCTATGTATGTATTTCATTTAGTAATCTTTTGCATGTCACCAAAATGGTGCTACTGAGTACAATGCTACATTTTCAACTCCCTCTCACTGTTAGTTTCTAAGGGAATATATTACTTAAAAGTAGAAGAGGCTTATGCTAAACGCTGCTTTAATATTTTTTTGAAAGCATTTCATTTGTTTTAAGTAGGTGAAATAAAGATAAGTGCGTTTACCTTTTATCAACACAATATGAGAGAAAAATGATCATACTGACACGTTTAAATTACTGCCACATTTTAGTACATGCACAATACATTTAAGTTAGAGTTGAAACACATGTGTGCATTATGTTTTACATAAGTGACACTTGAAGGCTTTTCAGATGTGCCATTTAGACACTTCTCCTTCTCAATGTTATTTTGATCATTAGCCACATAATAATAAAGGAGAAGGAATGTAGACTTTGCGATCTTGTTGCTTAATTAGATTTCTTGATACTATGAAGGCTTGCCGGAGTGAATTTTACAGTATTTAGCTCGTCCTCTTTTGTTTCTGCTACCTGGACTGACCAAAATTCATATGGTTTACAGTGAAGTGAGGATAGAAGGTTTGAAAACATTGGATTATCTAGACAACCTGTCTGATCGAAAATGCTTCAGAAAATGCTTCACTGAACAAGGAGATGCAATTACTTTTGAATATGAGGTATACAGTCTTATGTGTGGTTCCCTAGTACTTAGTTTTTTACTTCAATAGTGCACAATAAATGAGCATAGCTGTCATCATCTCCCGTTTAGTGACACTCTTCTTCGAATTAAGGGATGTAAAAACTTAATTATGAACTAAGATTAGTGGAGGAAAATATGTGCAGTAAACCTCCTCATAAAATGTATAACAATTTTAGATATATAGAAGGGAGGAATATGAAATTTCCAGACTCTATTCACTTATACAATCTTGATTATCTATGTGTGTGTGTGTATACTGTGTGTGTATACTGTGTGTGTATACATATGATTGTGGCACAGTTAGACCATTTGACTGAATTATTTTACTATCTTTAAGTTTGTTCTGTGATTTTTTTTATATTTTATTATCGAACTGCTACTTCTACTTCATAAATTTCTGAAATACTTGCAGAAACAATGAAGAAAATGCTCCATGAATCCCCTCCCCCGTTGACATATTAAATCATACATATTTTACTTATTCATGGAAGTGGTGTGCATGACTGTAACATGAGAAGGTCTAGTAATAAGTTCCTTAAGGTTAATATTATTGATCTTGTTATATACTTGTTTCTTATAATTTTCTGAACCAGTGTCCTGGTTTTCAGCTGTTGCTTGAGGAACCTGTTGCAGGCCATCTAAAGCCATAGCATCTGACCGTGATTGGCTCAGATGAAGCCTCAAAATATTATTCCTGCGGATTCTTCTTTAATGTCCATCCAATTATTTAGAGCAGCTGCAACCTACTAGATACATTTATAAAAAATGGGTTACCAGATACTGGTAAGATTTTGGCCGTATTTTGTTGGAATGAAAATAATAAACTATATTTTTAAATCAATACAATATTATTGATGTCCTAATAAAAGAAGAATGCAAGTTATATATATGTTAAACGTAAAACAGATGCACAAGATTAGTCAGATAAGTAGCATAATTAGTCATGACTTTCCTACAACAGTTAGATATAAATGTATCTCTGTTGCTTAGGATTTCCACAATTCATTTGATTTGAAGTTGTAATTTGTTATCTAGAAGGTGTCAATTTCCAGACTCTATTCACTTATACAATCTTAATTATCCATGTGTGTGTATACATATGATTGTGACACAGTTAGACAATTTGACTGAATTATTTTACTATCTTAATCTGTGTTTTTTTTAAAATTTTATTATCGAACTTCTACTTCTACTTCATAAATTTCCGAAATACTTGCAGAATCAATGAAGAAATGCTCCATAAAGAAAATAGTTTTCAGGTAATTTTCACTTTTTTAATTAACGCAAGATTTGTAATATTTGTTGCAGTTGTTATTTTTTAGATTTTACTTTTTTGCTATTATTTTAAATTTATTATAGAAACTCATGCTCTACTAAAATCAATAGAATTTTTGCAAAAACAAATCCACTTGAATAGAAATACTACCCAACATATTACTGATGTCATCAGTGCAACCATGTTGGGAGGTTAAGAAACGTCATTTGGTGGATGCAAAAGTAGTCAAATTTTACCTTTTAAGTATTCACATTTGGAGTTATAAATCTCATATGGAGACTCAGAATACCATATTTAGTCATTTACTTCTCTGAGGTATCAATTTTTTTTTGGTTACATATTCCAAATTACTCCACTGGAGACTGGTCACAGCTCATTCCGAATGGTGTACATAGTTAGTGTCTGCTATATCTTTTACCGCCAATATCAAATCATAGATATTTTACTTATTCATGGAAGTGGTGTGCATTAGTGTAACAAGGTCTAGTAATAAGTTCCTTTAGATTAATATTATTGATCTTGTTATACACTTTTTCTTATTATTTTCTTAACAAGTGCCCTGGTTTTCAGCAATTGCTTAAGGAAGCTGTTGCAGGCCATCTAAATCCGTAGCATCTGACCGTGATTGGCTCAGATGAAGCCTCAAAATATTATTACTGTGAATTGTTCTTTAATGTCCATCCAATTATTTAGAGCAGCTGCAACCTACTAGATGCGGTAGTGCCCAGAATAGTACATGGGTGCAGAAAGCAAAAGGTGCAGATAATTACTTTATTCTCTTCATCTTTTTCAAAGACCCTATTTATTTTCTTTTTGCATATATAGTAGATAAATACTTGGTATTCGTTCCTTTCCCCTGCGGTAATTGTTCATATTCTCAATTGAATGCCGCTTCGGCGATGTTCAGATTCCTAATTGGCATATGATCTTTAGATATATAGTCTTACCTTTTCACAACTGTTGAAGGAATTTACTCTGGTGGATAAAGGAGGTCTCAAATATAATACCTTGCTAGCTTGTAATTCAGGGTCTTAATTTTAACCATCTAGTCTTCTGTTGTAGAAAACAAAGGAATATTAAATGTGTAAAGGCTCCTTTTTAACAATGTTCACTAAATAAATGTGCTTCTCTGATTGGTTTGTCCACCTTTTTCTTAACTTCCTGTACCAGATGTAGACGCTACTCTATCCCCTGATGATGGCCGTACAGAATTTTTAGAATAAACTTTCTTGTCGAATATGGGCGTAGAGTATTTGTTTAATGTAAAATTAAACTAACAGCGCCATAAATTAAATAGGAATTTCCATCTTCTTGTTGTACTTGGTATTTGAATAAACACCTTTTAATTCATAGAGTAATTGACAGTGTTGGAATTTGAATTTGTGAAATGTAGATGTAAAACGTTTTAATTTACAACTGGAGAAGTCCAATAAAATGCTTGTATTAAATTCAGCTTACAATTGTAATTTGGATGCAATGTCTATTAGTCAGGTCTTAAGCTTACTAGAGATACTGAACCTAAGAATTTGTATGCTGATATTGATGTGCAAACAGTTGAGGAAACTTTTCCCACTAAAACTTCTCGAGTTGCTTCTTGGATGAAGTAATTCTATTATATGCCAACCAAATATTCCTCTGGCTAAATATTTGTGCGAATTCTTTTCTAAATGCTATAATTTGTCATTCTCTGCTATAAAAATACTAAATCTATGACAACACTATTAAATTCAGTGACATGCCTTTGACATGTAGTTTTCTGTTTTTCTGATGTAGAGAGAGAGAGAAAGACTATTTGCATCAGCAACAGTTTATTCTTGAACTTTTCTGTAAAGATTGTTAAAATTGTACTCCAATTTCTTATCCATTTATGCTGCAACCAATTTCTCACATTCTGCTCAACCAAAAACTTAAGAGCCCTGTGGTCCGTCTTAATGAAAAAGGTGATTATCCATGAGATATGTTGTCCAAATTGCTTATGTATATGCATATGAAATGAACAGAAGTATATTGAACGTAATAAAAAGTAAAAATTCATTTGATGAAGTATTGAATCATGTACACAGCACCTAATTATAGCATAATTATAGCATGTGCTTGATTATAATGATTTTTTCTTTTTAACTACAAAGTGGTACAAGTACAAGCACGGTTTTTTGTGGGGAATGCTTCAACGTCGCAATGGAAGGAAATATAGTTGAAGACGTGAATATGGTTGATGCGTGATTCCAAACCAGTCATCAGATTATAATTCTGCTAGAATTCTTAGAGATTGACCTAAAGGTTATTTCTCTAGTTAACATTATAGATTGTAATATTTTCTTTTTCAAACTTAGATAATAATGTTTATTTGTTTCAATTTAATTATTATATCGTAAAATAATTTTTTAACATGTGTGTCAGACAATCCCAAAACCCATCCTTCGCCAATTATATCAAAAAGGGTCGCCATATTATGAGTCTATCTAAAATTTTAAAGTGATACGAAATTACGCACTAACCAGATTTTTTCTAAATAATATAACATGCAATATCTATAAAAGTAGATATTCTTATCTGTCACTCATTGCATTGAGCTTGACCTGGTTAATATTCTTATTTATCTTCTGCAATTTGTTACTGCAAGAAGCTTGACCTAGTTTTCAGAGGGAGAACTAGAGGGCACTGGAGGGAGTCTCGGGGTATCTGTCAACTGTTTAAGATCGCAAAAATTTTAGTGTTAAATTTTGAAAAAAAATATAAAATAATGTAATTTGGTTTCTTCAAATATTAGTTGGTCTCCCGTAAATTTTATTTCCGGTTCCGTCCTGTTAGTTTTTAACTCCTATATAATAAGAATGACATGTAAATTACACGTGGGTGCTCTTGTATGTAATATTTTATAGTTGATATAATTAATTTAGATATTTAAGTAGATAATTAGAAATAAACCCATATTTCGGGCGCCGAAGTTCGAACTCCACAAAATCAACGTTGTATTAAAACTATATAAATATAGAAAAATCTCATAACTATTAAATCATGAACTGTTACTCAGATTTAAAATCCTTTAAACATTTTTGTCAAAAAAAATATGACTTGAAATTTTAAAACATACTTGAAAAATATATGTGATATAGTCATATGGAACAAATATTGAAGTAGACAATGAGTGGGCTTGGGCCGCGGGAGTGGGAGTGGGGCACTGAATCCAATTTAGACTTTAGGCATCAATATTGGGCTTAAATGACTGTTATCTTCAAAAATCTCAGAATAACACCAAATTATAATATGTTGTTAGACCAGAGATTTTGAATGCAAAAACTGAATTTTATTATAAAATCCAAGCTTTTACCTTAGTATATCTGAAAATTAAAGTGAATAACTGTAATGGATTTTTCGAGTTTTGTAAAACAAATCTCGATTTTATTAAGGAAAAAGTGAATAAAAGTAGGGGATGAAGATAAATATGGAGATAGAGATAGGTAGAAAGGGTGAAAAAGAAGGTAGGGCGGATATGGTTAGGTGAAATTAGGGCGGCCGACTCTCATGCGAGAGAGAAGTTATTTTAATTATTGGTTACTATTAACTTCAACAATAATTGTCCACCATAGATCTTTGTCATGGATATTATTAGTTACCTACAACATTTTTTGATTTGCATGCAATATTTCGGAAAGATGTAGGTGATGAAAACATATTTTGTTTGGTGTTTGCTGAAACAACATAAACCATAGGAATGTTGTAATTTCACGGAGAGATGAGTTGATGGATTTAGAAATGTGAATTGGTATTTCTGTAATTGATTTTAAAACTTTTTAGTTATGACATGCAGCTAATTAACAGAAAAAATGCTCACCGGCCAGCATGAGTATTAGTACAGGCTGATCATGTAAACCGTAATCTTTTTGTTATATTTACACTTAAACCTGTATTAAGTAATATCGGATAAAGTTATAACCTTATTTAGGTATAAATTTTTTCGATCGTAATTTGGGCCACAGTCGTAAAGTAATATTCTCGCTAAGAGTATCAGATAAAAAAAATTAGAAAGTTATCAAGGGCCCAACTAAAATATAAAGTAATAATTTCAGAATTATATGTATATTTACGTACTCGGCCTGACCCGATTAAAACCCGGTTAAAATTTGATTATTCTAATATTTTTTTTATATATTTACATTTATTATGAATATAAATAATACTTTATGTTGTAAGAGATATGCCTGTACTTTAACAAGACGAAGACATTTTGTCAACCCTAAGTAAGTTATATTGTTATCTTAATTTGTATTTTGTACTTGTAACATTTAAAGTCTGTAAAAATATCAAAGGAGCAGATTGGAGCCTTTTTTTATAAACAGTATCAAGCCTAAGAATTCTATCTGGAAGAAGATCATGCCTTAGAAGAATTATGAAGAAGCTTGGAGTTGAATAAAGCTGTTTTAAGAAAAATATTCTAAGTCGAGATCTCTACAAGTCACAGATTTAATGTTATAGAGAAGTCATTCGAGAACTCCATAATAGCTTATATAGAAGTCAGGAAAGCTACTAGAGAACTCAGAGAGATATCGACAAGTCAAGAAGACATGAAGGTTAGAGATATCGACAAGTCATTTCTTCACTCGAGAATTCAGAGTTATCGACAAGTCTACATTCATTACAGAACTCAGAGTTATCGATAAGTCAAGTTCCACTAGAGAACTCAGAGATATCGATAAGTCAAAATTCACTAGAGAATTCTGAGATATCGACAAGTTAAATTTGACTAGAGAACTTTGAGATATCGACAAGTCAAGAAGTTACTAGAGAACTAAGAGTTATCGATAAGTCAAAGTGAAGATGTGAAAACTAGAGATCTCGACAAGCTAAAATTCTCTTATAGAGAACTGAAAACCTCTACAGGCCAAACTAAATATAGAGTATTAGAGATCTCGATAAGTCATTATACTTATCGAGATGTCAAGATCTCTATGTGCCTAAACTGGAGATATCGAGTAAAATTCTCAAAGTACAGAATCGTAGACCAGTTCAATATTCAAGATAAACAATCAACAAAGAATCCAACCAGCTGGATTGACAAGTGTACAAAAAGAAGCTTGAAGAATGTGCAAGATCAATGGTAAAGATTAACTGACAAAGGAAGATCAAAGTGAACACAGGATGCTAAAGATATGCTAGGCCAGAATTGGAAGATCTACTTTTTCTATAAATAGCAATGACAAGTGATAGTTTAGAAAAACTAACAGCATGTCTTATTGTACACTGTTTAAACGAGCAGTTAACTAAGTTATAAAGTTAACACTGGTCTTTTAGTCAGTTGTAACCATTCAGATCAAATTTCTTGTAACACTCTTAAGGAGAAGCTAAGCTCTTTATCAACAAAGAGCCTAGAAATTTTGTAGCAAAACAGTCTTAATTTTAATATAAAATTAAGTGAGTTTTGAATATCCGTGTTCTTTATTTTCTGCAAGCTTAAATTCTGCATGAACACGTTTCACTATAAGATTTAATTTACTTTGATTAACCAAAACATTCAAGAAAAGCATAAAAACAGTAAAACACATTCACCCCCTCCCCTCTGTGTATTATTCATTTCCTAACACTTTAAAGACATATATATATATATATAACATTTATAAAACATAATATTTTATAAACACGTCCATTTTTGCCCCAACTTAAATTTTTTCAATAAAGTTGTGTTTTTATAAAATATTTTATGCAAAATAATACATTTTTGTAATAATTTAGTTGCTAACCTATATAGTCTTTAGAATTTCTAATAAAACTCGATTTAATTTAAATTAGAAAAAGCCCAATCCAATCCAATTCAATACAGCCCAAAAAATCAGTAAAATCCGCCTTGAGAATCTAACGGGTTCTGAAATTTAAAGGTCCAAGCCCGGGCCTTTTGGGCATCCTGACTGACCAAATTCACCAAATTTAAAGGTGAAATCGAGTATAAGGTGTCAATTTCGAATTTCTATTCACTTATACAATCTTTTCTGAGTATAATTTATGTTTTTTATTATTTAATTCTTCATTTCTGAAATTACTTGCAGAAACAATGAAGAAAGTGCTCCACCCCGTCCATGTGTAGTTTCCAGGTAATTCTTCATTTTATTGCGATTTAATTAATTTTATAAATTATCTGTATAATTTTATTTTGTTTTGTTACGCTTGAGTATCTTCGATTCGATATGGATTTATTGCTCTATTTATCATTGTTAGTTGTACTCGAATAATTTAGTGTTTGATTTGATATTGTTCTATTGGTTTAACTGCTATTGTTTATTTATTTGTGCGGTGTGATTTTGTAATTAATTGAATGTTATGGTGGGAGCAATTTATGTTTTATCGGCTTGAACATTTTCACTTTATTTAGGTCAATTGAATTATTTATGAGTCGAATCTAGACTTGATTAATTAATGAGTCAAGTAGAATATTTAGACTAGAGCTTGAGAAACCTTATTCGAAAAGAGAATAGAATTTGGGGATCTCTCTTGAGGTGTCTAGTTAACTATTATACAAGCCATAGGGATCGAGTCCGCTTAGTTTTATTAGGATATATTACCTTTTTTTGTAGACGATTCTGGCGGAAACTCGTATATTTTTAAGGAGCGAGCGACCCTTATTAATGGTAAATTTCTTCATGATCATATTTTCACTTGTATGATTATTTTTAAGTGGGTAGTGCTTTGTCAAGTGGGTGCAGAAAAAATAATTTTGTTGTACTTTCTATCAAGAAGAAATTTCACAAAAAATAAGTATGACTGTAAATTTGTTAGATTAAAACCATGTCTTTAAAGGGCCACGCCAGGTCTGTTTCTAATATTTGTTTTCATATATTCTGATTGGTTAGGCTTATACTCGCTATCTGGAAGCGGAACTGCACGTGTTACTAGAAGAGAATGCACTCCTGCAACATGCTTTGGTAAGCAGGACACTGGCTACAACTTTGTTTCTGTAAAACCAATCTGCATGTTTATTATTAGTTCTCTTTTTGACTAGTGCATACATAAACAAGAAGCAACAAAGAGGATAAAGCAGCAGGCATGTTGACCACGTACTAATCATTTCATATAACAATGCAATACACACAGACACTGTAATTTTGCAGACAATGGAATTTTCACGAATCAAGTTCATAAATAATTTCTTTCATTTTTTTTTCTTATAATCCCCATCAGAAAGTGAGGCAACTTGATATTCCTAAATATAATTACAACTTGCAGATTAGTACATAGTGATGATATGCATATGAAAAACATTATTGCTTTTGAAGATTCAGTTATTAGAACAACGGGTAATGTGAATTTTTACATTAGATAAGCTATGGAAACCTATGTAACCTGATGCAAATTGCTCAAAAATTCTATGATAATAGTAAAAGAATCAACACATGGAAGTAAGTAATTTGAAGATTATATCTAAATGTTCATAACTACATAAAGAATGGAAATTATTAATACTATAGAGGGCTATATATCATTAATGTTATACAGGCTGAAAGTCAAGATGGATTATCATTATTAAACAAACCTTACCAGTAACTTTCTTATCTTCAACAGGTAGAATCGCAGGATACACTTGCCCTTTAATGCTAAACCTATGACTAAATGGAAGAAAGATAAATTGAAGCCGTAATCAGTTAGACTAGTTAGAGATGTATACCTAACTGAAAGCCCTAAAATGGAAACTTAAATCTAATCACCTGCAAAATTAAAACAGTATAAATAAATTGAGAGTAGAAAATCAAATTCAAGAAAAGGAGTTTTTAATTAATAGTTTATAATTTCAGTTTACAATTTGATTTTTGTTGAGAGCGAGTATAGTGTTTGTACTTTGTACTGCATCATTTGTACTGCATTACTTGATATATGGTCTTGAAACTGTATTATTTATAATGCATTATTTGTACTGTAGATATGCGTAGATGTGGGTAGATGATGGAGGGATGGGGAAAAATGAATGGGGGATGGAAGACAATAAAGTCAACCACCACAAGTAGAACTGTAGATATGCGTGTAGTGTATAAAGAAGAAATCTACAGTGGATACCGTCCACATTCATTTTTGGTTATAAGTAATACTTGGAAATAAATGTCAATAAGGAAAATATTACAAGAAATAGAACATTGAAACATGATAGAAGCATATATAACCTAATAAAAATTTTAGCTTTGTTTCTGGCCCCCAAACTCTACCTATTATATTCAATGAATTTAAATTAAAAAAATATCGTGTCCCCATATTTGTGCCAACTGCCAAATGGTGTTGCCAGGTTCTAAGTCTTTCAAAGTGCCAAATCTGATACTTGGATATATTTGAATCTCCGTACCCGAGTCCAATTATTTAAAGCACCTGCACCTACTGGATCTGGTAATTCCCAGAATAATATATGGGTGCAGAAAGCAAATATAAAGATAATTACTCTAGTCCCTTAAATATCTCTCTAAAGCCCCTATTAATCTTTTTGCATATATAGTAGAGAACTTAGTTCTTTCCTCTTCGGTAATTGTTCATATTCCCAATTGAATACTTTCCGCTTCAGTAATTGTTCAGATTCCTTATTGGCCCATATGATTTGTAGATATATAGTCTTATTTAGTTATTTTTCCACGACTGTTGATGAAATTTACCTTGGTGGATGAATGAGGTCTCAAATATAATGTCTTGATAACTTCTAATCAGGGTCTTCATTTTGACCTTCTAGTCTTCTGTTGTAGAGAACAAGGAATTATTAGATGTGTACAGGCTCCTTTATTTCTTCCCCTTCTATAAATCTTAGTACCTTATTCTTACCAACCTCACAGCTCCACTTCTGCTTATATTTGATGTTTTTGGATTCGACTCATAAGCTGTAATCCGATTTCTGACACAATACACCAGCATCGCAAAAGATTTATATTTCTCATTACACAAATACATGAATCACTATTTTCTTTCGGTAAAACGCAGAACATACATAAAAATCTTTTAAGAGAATAATACCCAATATTCGATGTTCCGATCAAGAGTTTAGGCAAACTAATTTGACTCATCTAACTTTGGATGACAAATTATATTGAAACTTTTCCACAATTATGTTTCTCAAAACATACACCACTTCTCCCTGTTGTGTGGTACAACAATTAAAGTGTACAACATGTAGACTTTCTTGCACTACTACTGCCTCTTGTGCCCTCTGGCATTGAAGTGTATAATGGTTATGTGCAGACTTTCTTGCTGGTAATTGCAATCTATGTAGTTAATTAGGTTGTAGTCTTAAGTTGTTTTTTTGGCTTGCTGTTTAAGTGCTTCTATTGACAACTTGCTCTTTGAAATATCTCTCTGTAAGTGATCCATGATAGAATTTTCTTGAGAATATAATTTCTGGGTTGTGGTGCATTACAGAATGACCAAAAAATGTACTTTAGAAACTATAAACAAAAGGGCGGAGAATAGTTTTAAGTTTAAAATGTGCCTTATGTATTTGTTAATGTATTTGTTGAGTGAGTGATTGAGTAATCAAGTTATGCTGCTTAATATACAATACCGGGCGTAATCTTAATTATATTCCTAAATGTTTTCTGAAGGTTCCCAGGCCTTATAATGCAAGCGAGGAGGAATCTCTGTTTGTTTTCCCAAGGTATATACCAATTATCGTTATATTCACGTTGCAGTCTTTTTATTTGAAATCATAGTACCGATAACTTGATGCAGGTTTTAAAATTTTCTCTAGTTTTGCTCATCCGCTTCAGTTGAAGCAAATGGTCATGCAAGAAACGAAGGATGGAGAGTTGATCATAATCCTCCTCCCAAGAAACAGAAGGATTACCGCAAAAGACTTCAGAGGAAGATTTAAAGCAGTGGCCCTACAGGTTAACTTTTGATGTATTTTCCTATTAATTTACATGACAAGTATATCCTAGTTACGCACGGTTTATTTAAAAGTACTTTTTTGCAGATATATTGTTTTTTTCCCTTTACCAACACGGCCTTAATCGGTATTTAAAAATAAATAAATTATATGACAGCAAAAGATAGTGATTGTGTTGCAAGTTTCCAAATGCTATATGCTGATTGGATCCTTGGACGCCTCCACATGTTTGATAACTTTGAGATGATATGAACCTATGGTTATAGAAACATTTCGTACTTGGTGAAGTTGTATTATCTCTTTTGTAGTTTGCCTGTGTATATGTTTTCACATCTAAGATCATATTTGTAGGTATAGAAATGGCAGGACAGTAAAAATTGTAGGCAAATGGTTTCTTGGGTACATGAATGTTGGTGATTATTATCAATCCACATATATTAATATGAATTTGTTGACAGCTTTCTTTCTTTGTCTTCCATAGTTATGAGTTTTGACTTAGGGTTTCTCTTTCATCTTGTGGGAATCTCAACATGATATCGCACATCCGGAACATTGACAGCAGCCTTTAGTTTCTCATTTGGCTACCATACATATTTGTCTGTTTCGGATATCTGGTATGCACTGACATTTTTGAACCTAAATACTCTGTCACTGGTTGTAATGTGTTGTGACATGAAATAAAACAAAGATCATAGAAACAGGACTGGGCTAAGTTGGCAGTGACATTTAAGTACCTATTAAAACCTCTGCTATTTGTAAATGGTTGACGTTTTCGTGCTATGTATGTATGTCATTTAGTAATCTTTTGCATATCACCAAAATGGTGCTACTGAGTACAATGCTACATTTTCAACTCCCTCTCACTGTTAGTTTCTAAGGGAATATATTACTTACTTAAAAGTAGAAGAGGCTTATGCTAAACGCTGTTTTAATATTCTTTGAAAGCATTTCATTTGTTTTAAGTAGGTGAAATAAAGTTAAGTGCGTTTACCTTTTATCAACACAATATGAGAGAAAAATGATCATACTGACACGTGTAAATTACTGCCACATTTTAGTACATGCACAATACATTTAAGTTATAGTTGAAACACATGTGTGCGTTATGTTTTACATAAGTGACACTTGAAGGCTTTTCAGATGTGCCATTTAGACACTTCTCCTTCTCAATGTTATTTTGATCATTTGCCACATAATAATAAAGGAGAAGGAATGTAGACTTTGCGATCTTGTTGCTTAATTAGATTTCTTGATATATGAAGGCTTGCCGAAGTGAAATTTACAGTATTTAGCTCGTCCTCTTTTGTTTCTGCTAAATTCATATGGTTTTACAGTGAAGTGAGGATAGAAGGTTTGGAAACATTGGATTATCTAGACAACCTGTCTGATCGAAAATGCTTCACTGAACAAGGAGATGCAATTACTTTTGAATCTGAGGTATAGTCTTATGTGTGGTTCCCTAGTACTTAGTTTTTTACTTCAATAGTGCACAATAAATGAGCATAGCTGTCATCATCTCCCGTTTAGCGACACTCTTCTTCGAATTAAGGGATGTAAAAACTTAATTATGAACTAAGATTAGTGGAGGAGAATATGTGCAGTAAACCTCCTCATAAAACGTATATCAATTTTAGATATATAGAAGGGAGGAATATGAAATTTACAGACTCTATTCACTTATACAATCTTGATTATCTATGTGTGTGTGTATACTGTGTGTGTATACATATGATTGTGGCACAGTTAGACCATTTGACTGAATTATTTTACTATCTTTAAGTTTGTTCTGTGATTTTTTTTAATTTTATTATCGAACTGCTACTTCTACTTCATAAATTTCTGAAATACTTGCAGAAATAATGAAGAAAATGCTCCATGAATCCCCTCCCCCGTTGACATATAGTTTCCAGGTAATTGTCCATTCTTTTTAAATTAATGCAAGATTTGTAATATTTGTTGTTATTTTTTTAGATATTATTATTTGCTATTATTTTATTTTTATTATAGAAATTCATGCAACTAAAATCAATAGATTTTTTGCAAAAAAAAATAGATAAGTCCCACTAGAATTGAAATACTACCCAACATAATACCTATGTGATCAGTGCAACCATATTGAGAGGTTAAGAAACATAGTGTCTTACCCATCATCGAGACGCATAAATCACATTTGGTTGATGCAAAAGTAGTTGATTTTTACCTTTTAAGTATTCACATTTGGAGTTATAAATCTCATATGGATACTCTGAATACCATATTTATCATTTTGTCATTTGTACCTTTGAGGTATCAATTTTTTTGGGTACGTATTCCAAATTACTCCATTGGAGACCGGTCACAACTCATTCTGAATGGTTTACATAGTTAATGTTTGTTAGATCTTTTACCGACAATATTAAATCATACATATTTTACTTATTCATTGAAGTGGTGTGCATGACTGTAACATGAGAAGGTCTAGTAATAAGTTCCTTAAGGTTAATATTATTGATCTTGTTATATACTTGTTTCTTATAATTTTCTGAACCAGTGTCCTGGTTTTCAGCTGTTGCTTGAGGAAGCTGTTGCAGGCCATCTAAAGCCATAGCATCTGACCGTGATTGGCTCAGATGAAGCCTCAAAATATTATTCCTGCGGATTCTTCTTCAATGTCCATCCAATTATTTAGAGCAGCTGCAACCTACTAGATGCGGTAATGCCCAGAAACATGGGTGCAGAAAGTAAAAGGTGCAGATAATACTTTAGTCTCTTCATTTTTTTCAAAGTCCCCGTTTATTATCTTTTTGCGTATATAGTTGATAAATACTTGGTATTCCTTCCTTTCCTCTGCGGTAATTGTTCGTATTCCCAATTGAATACCGCTTTGGAGATTGTTCAGATTCCAAATTGGCATAGAATTTGTAGATATATAAAGTCTTACTTTTTCACAACTATTGAAAGAATTTACTTTACTGGATATGTGAGGTCTTCTGTTGTAGCCAAAGAAATATTAAATGTGTACAGGCTCCTTCATTTTCCTAGTCCAGATACCATGACTAAAGTTCATTTAATTTTATCTGAACAACAGATAGTAAGATTGCAGTTTTCCAGTGTACTGGGCCTAGTTCTCACTTTCTTCCATTGTAAAAGGTTAACGTTCCCATTGGGTACAAAACTGGTCTCATAAGTTTCTGTAGCAAAACTTATGTTATTCCATGTGACCACATATTCTCATAAGCCTTAACTTCTTTTTTCTCTTAACTTCTTATAGCAGATATAGACGCTATTCTATCCCCTGATAATGGCCGTACAGTATTTTCAGAGTAAACTTTCTTGTCGAATATGGACTTAGAGAGTATTTGTTTAATATGAAATTAAACTAATAGCGCCATAAATTAAATAGGGATTAATGCCTGGCTTAAAGAAAAAAGTGCTTATCCATGATATATGTCCAAACTGCATATGTATATGCATATTAAATGAACACAAGTATGTTAAACGTAATAAAAGGGAGCAAGGTCGTCTTTCATTTCGCTTGGTTATAGTATTACTTGTATTGCCATATTAGTTTTAGTTGGTCTCTGTGATGAGGGAAGATAAAGTGAAAACTCATTTGATGAAGTATTGGATCATATATACACCACCTGATTATAGCATGTGCTTGATTATAATGATCTTTTCTTTTTTACTACAGAGTGGTATAATCCCTATTTTTTGTGGGGAATGTTTCGACGTTGTCATGGAAAGCTTAGAAGTGCAATCGAAGGAAAGGTAGTTGAAGACGTGAATATTGACGATGATGTCGACATACTAGGCGGGGGACTTTTGGGACCGGTTTATGTATTATTCCAAAGCAGTCATCAATTCTAATTCTGCTAGAATTCTTAGAGATTGAACTAAATGTTATTTTGCGGATTCGTAGAGATTTTGACATAGACGATATTCCTTCTGAACCTACGTCAAATTCCAATTCTGCTGAAGTTCGTAGAATTTATTCTTACCTGAACGGCGTTTTACCTGACCAAGTAAAAGTCTTCAACTCACTAATCAACAATCCTATTGACAATTAAAAGTCAAGAAAGTTAACAAGATTTAAAAACCCAACCTGCAGTCAGATTATGTACCTTGTTCAAGTATAATGTTTTCTTTCACATTCCTGAAGTACAAATTGCTTCTCATAATGTAAAGATAATAATAACACCAAGTATATTTGTTGTTAGCCCTATATGGTACATGCGTAGAAAAATGTCTAAAATGGCACGCATGTAAAAACAGCCCAAAATAGTATGTAGAAACGCAGAAAATGGTAATGTTTAGCTAAAACACTAAATTGCTTAGCGTGTTGGTTGTTATTAATACTATTTTTTTCCTTTTTTTGTCCATGACGCTAGATGAACTTGTGTTTGAGGTTTTTAATTTTTTTTTGTTATGCTAAACGTTACTTAAGTTAGATCGCTTTAAGTAACGCTTTCCCCAATTTTTTCTAATTGGATTGTTGTGCATTTTACTAAGTTTTAATATTTTTAAAATTTTAACGGGGCATTTTGAACCCTACAAAATTAAAAACTGCTAAATTAGATATTAGAATTTTAATTGGAGTTTGATTTCTAAAATCCTAAATTCTATATCAGTGTACCAATTATTAATTTATTATTTTAATATTTCAAAAATCTAAATGGAAGTTGTTGAACTTTAGGAGCCCGTAAGGTTTATCTAGTGCGCACCCGATGGGTAGCGGCCGCCGGTTACCTACGTTAAAAAAAAATGTTCAAGATTGTTAAATTAGCTGTCATTTATTAAAAAAAATTGGATATTCAATTAGTTTATTAATTAAAATCCAAAAAAAAATATAATAATAATTAAAACTGAATAAATACGTATCAAGATAAATCAAATCATAGTCTTTTTGAACAAAACTACGATCGTTGATCGGATCTTTCACTGTTGTATATTTCTCGCTCGCATAGTTGACATATACATCATTTTATAAAGACAATCCAACAATCTGTTGAAATTGTGAGAACACAGAAATTTGACGTGTCGAAACGCATTCGAACAATTAATAATAGTCGTAATCTGATAGGACCCCTATCAATGAACCAATATACGAAATTTTGTAGATGTACGATTCCAGAGAACAAAACAAACAAACTAAACTCTCACAATGAGAGAGAACAAAACACAATATATAGTTAAGAAAACCTATACATAGAACTAAAACTCTTAATGAAGAGATAGATTTATTTGAAGTAAATAAAAATTAGGAAAAATTATCAAAACAGTGTTTATCATTAACCAATCGAAAAAATAAGAATTAAGATTTTGCGAAAGAGAGAGATAGGAGGGCAACTAGTTTTTAAATATTTCTAATATCCAAAGTGAATTATTGAACCTAAAAAATTTATTAAATAAGGATACACCCCTAAGTTTATAAATATTAATTTAAAAATGACTATTGAAAAAATAATATTAAATGATATTTACAGCCGAAAAATAGCACACAATAAGAAATTTAAAATAATAATTATAATAATTTATATACTACGTGTAATTTTATAATACAAAATTAAGTTAGCAATTAAAAAATATAAAAAAAATATTAAATGTTTTATTATTTAAATTATTTAAAATTATAATCTTAAAAATATTTAAAATTACTCATATAAATTGCAACAATCAACCAAACATGATATTAATATACTATCAATATCAATTATAGCAATCAACTAAACATACGTCATATGATATTAGTTTCATATATCGTTAACCCAGTACCACCTTCCAAACCCTTGTCATTCCCCTAACAAGTGAAATGACCTCCTGAAGATAAACTCTTAATTAGCGCATGGTTGAATGTGTCGATTGATCCCTTGATCGGGGCGAATAAAAAAGGTGAATTTTGGGATCAAATTTGTAACTATTGTGAATAAAGTAATCACGGTATTATCAAAAGAGGGGTAATATCTATCAAAAAAAGGTGGCAACGAATAAATGAAGGGGCTTAGCAATATAGAACATGTTATGAGGAAGCTGTCTCAAAAATGGGGAGTGGTACAAATTTGGACAACATAATTGCGGCAGCTCATGGTTTCCATAAAACTAAATACAATAAGAAGTTTAATTTTGACAAGCATTGGAATGATCTAAAGAGACATCCTAAATGGAGACAGCCTAAAGAGACAAATAATGGAAGTGCAAAGAGAACTAAATTTAGTGATTTTGGGAACTACTCATCATTGATGAATGAAACACCAACAGATGAGAATGTTGTTGAATCACCGGTTCGTCCTAAAGGTACAAAAGCAGCTAAAAGGGAGGGGAAAAAAAGGCAGAGTTTAATGATCTTAAAAAAAAGATTATGAAGAAATAAAAGCTAGTTTATGCAGGAGATTAGATCTAATGGCAGAGTTTAATGAACTTAAGAAAAAGAGGAGGCTAGGAAAGAGAATGAATCAGATATGCAACTTCTTACGCTTGATACTAGTATAATGAAAGAGGCTCAACGAGAGATTTATGCCAAAATTATTGAGGAAGTCAAATCAAGACGCAGGTGGAACTAGCCATTGGAATCTAGTTGCTTGTTTATTTTTATTTGGAATTAGTTGTTGGAAACTAATTGTTCGTTTGATTCTGTTTGGAATAAGTTCTTGGAAGTTAGTTTTTGTTTGTTTCTATTTGGAACTAGCCGTTGTAATTTAGTTCTTGTTTATTTTTAGTTCGAACTAGCCATTTTCTTTTATTATTTTTATCTCCTATAAAACATGTCTGTTCTTTGTGATAGTCTGCAACTCATTTTTTTCATTCACAGTGCAATCAAAATATATACTACGGATGAGAACTCTGATATGTCTAAAGAATTTATTGAAGAAGGCTCGTCAACCACGACTAAACGAGTGATATGCAAAGACCGTGAAGCGGGTCATGAACTATTGGAGAGAGATTATTTTGCTCAAAATCCAGTATACCCTCTAGATACATTCCGACGACGGTTTCGAATGGGAAGACACGTGTTCCTTCGAATTGTGGATGCTCTTTCAAAATTTGATCCATATTTTCAGCAGAAGGTTGATGCATTGGAAAGAAAGGGCCTATCACCTTTACAAAATTCACGGCGGCCATACGCATGTTGGCATATGGAATTGGAACGGATGCAGTTGATGATTATGTGTGCATTGGTACGTCCACTGCAATTGAATGCTTGAAAAAATTTGTTACCAATATTATTTTAATTTTTGAGAGTGAATATTTGCGAAAGCCAAACTCAAATGATGTACAACGTCTTATAAAAATGGGAAAGGCTCGCGGTTTTCCCGGAATGATGGGGAGTATTGACTACATGCATTTGCAGTGGAAAAATTGCCCTAAAGCATGGAAAGGGATGTTCATGAGGGGTCATAAAGGAGTTCCAATAATATTGTTTAATGTTGTTGCCTCATCGGACCTATGGATATGACATACATTTTTCGGAGTTGCTGGTTCTAATAACGACATGAATGTGTTAGACCGATAACCGATATTTGATGATGTACTAGAAGGTCGTGCTCCTGAGGTAAATTACAATATTAATGGTAACAACTATAACATGGGGTACTATCTAACAGATGGAATCTATCCTGAATGGGCTACGTTCGTGAAACAATTCCACGCCCACAGGGTGAAAAGAGAAAATTGTTCTCCAAATATCAAGAAGGTCATCGAAAAAACGTAGAAATGACATTTGGCGTGTTGCAATCTCAATTTGCAATTGTACATGATCCAACACAATTTTGGGATAAAGAAGATCTCGCTAAAATAATGAGAGCGTGTATTATACTACATAATATGATCGTTGAGGATGAGAGAGACACATACGCCACTCCCTTTGGCGCTTTACCATCTTACGATGATGCAACATATGGCTTACCGCCTCCAAACTTAGGCGAAGAATCTTTAGCCTCTAATGAAATGTATATCGGAAGGACTATCCAACTTTGTGACAGGCAGAAACATTGTCAACTACAATTCGATCTGGTTGAGCATATCACAATGTTCCATAATAATGATTAACTAGCTCTATAGCCCGTGCAATGCACGGACATGCTCTATATTGGGCGAATCGATATTATTTTAGTTATTCTTGTTGATAATATTTCATGTTGTCCCCCCTCCTAATGATGATGGATTTATTTTTGTATATGAGTAGATTTTTATTTTGATGACATTGGTGCAATAGTGTTTATCTACAATTAACGTAGAGACTTGTAGTGACATTTCTTGTTTTTTACTGTTAAGGACGATCCATGAATTTTTTTTAGAAATTTTAGTAATTTTACATAATATAGTTGTTTGTTTACATAAGATTTTATTTTATAATTGTTATTTGAATTTTAGTATTCTTCAATTTTAATTTCCGACCTCAGTAACTCTTTCCCCTCTCTCAAAAAATATTAATAAATCCACATCTCACGGCATACTAGGCGCTTTCGGGTTGTATTTTAATATGTAAACTTTACCAAGATTATTTATTTTAGTTAATATTATCCGTTCATGCCATAATGACGCAGTAAAATACCAATATAAACCAACATTATCATATATTTTATGATTATGAAGACCATAAGTTAAAGGTTTTTTTTACATAAATTCACACATACATAAACATATATATATATGTGTGTGTATATATTATATATACATATATATATATATGTGTGTGTATTTATATATATATATATGTATGTATATATATATATATGAAAGCCCATAATTTATTTATTTTTGTGTAAATACAAAAATATAATACTTAAAGTATGACATGGTTAGATATAAATATATATTCAGTTAGAGGTATCAATGGTTCTGATCCACATAATCATATTTAATATATAAGTTTATCTAGTTCATTTGTTTGTAATATTTAATTCGCAAATGTTTATAATAGATCTAAATATTAGTGTTAATGTGATAAATATGGTATATGTCAGTCAACTGTGTTATTAAAGGTCACTGGTAGGCTGTGATAATATCATTAAAATTAATGACGAACAATAATATTTTGTACAAATAAAATTTATTATAATTTAAATGTACTACCACTTTTTATAAATAACATGATTTTGTACTCAAGTTTCTCATGTATTAATATTATTTATTTTGTTATAATAATATTATTATTATTATTATAATTATTATTAATATAATATAAATAATGATTATTATTATTATTAGAATTTTTAATATATATGTTTTATAAACCTGCTATTAAAATGAAATATTTTTTCTTTTTAATGAAATTTAAAATTATTACTATTAATATTAATATTTAATTTTACTTTATATTTAAAATTCACTTATTTATATTATTAATTTGATAATTAATAATGTATGTATTCTCGTTTTTAGAATTTAACTTACGTTAAAAATAAGGACAATTTTTGTAGACAAAAAAATTTGAATCATTAACTAAAAGGGAAATTTAAGGAAAATTTCATTTGAAGACGAGGGTTTTTAATTTTCGGAGCAAATAAAAAGGATAAGACAATACTACGCCATGCCAAATAGAAAAATAAACTGAGGGTAATATAATATTTTTTATTGTCTTGCTCTGATAATTAAGAACCTGCTCTGAAAATATAACATCTCTAACTAAATTATTATATATATACATATATACGTACATACGTACATATGTTTGGATGTATGTATGTATACATGCGTACATGTATTTCTATAATAATTAGTTATAAATGAATATGTATATATTAAGTATGCAATTATTAATCTATATTAGTAAGTCATAACTTAGGTATTATATGATCCATGCATATATCTCTATAATAATTAGTTATAAATATATATATATATATATATATATTAAGTATGCAACAACTAATCGATATTAATAAGTTAATGATGTGATAACTTATGTATTATATGAATTCTTATGCAATGGTTATCATTTAAATTTTTTATACTAATTTTTTAATAGAGTATGTAAATTTTATGAAGAAATTATTTTTAATGACTTACATATTAATGATGTTTTAATTGAGGTAATAAAAATTACATGAATGAATCTGTATTAATTATATAATAATGAATGAGTATTAATGATTAAAACAAATAATGTTTGGATATTAATTAATGTATTTATGATTAAATAATGAATGAGTATTAATGGCTAAAACAAATATTGTATGGATATTAACTATTATATTCATGATTAAATTTGCTCATTAATTACCGTATCTATGATTAAATAATGAATGAACATTAATGGTTAAAACAAATATTATATGAACATTAATTATTGTATTTATGATTAAATTTGCTCAGCGAACCCCTGTTGCTGTATTAGATATATAATAGATAGATTTGTTTCAGATGTAATATTTTAAATTGTCATGTTCTTGTAATATTTTATTTTTTAATTATGTAATGTATTTTAATAATAAGTAATATTTTTATTTTTAATCTTATTAATATTTAATTTTTAAATTTTAAATTTTAAACACGTTTAGTCGGAGTGGGTCACTTGATTTACCAAGCCCATCAAGAAGGAAATGGCAGTGGACTTGGGTCACTTGATTTACTAAAAGTTGGACTTGGGCTTTGAATAGGAGCTGGTTGACCACCTAATTTACCAAGCCTATGTTTTGCTTACTGGGCTTCAAAAATAAGGAAATGGCACTTGCTCGGCCTATATAATACGGCTTAGGGTTAGGGATTAGCACCCGTTTATTGTAATCAATTTCATGTAATCATGGTTTTGGAGGTGAAATCGAGTTGCAGCCGATTGATTTCTTTTTCTACACGAAGCTGTCTCATCATATTCAATCTCTCAATTGCCCCTTTTTATTAATTATAAGGTGTCAATTTCAAGACTCAATTCACTTGTACAATCTTTTATGAGTATAATTTATGTTTTTTTTTAGTTTAATTCTTCATTTTTATTCGAATTTCTGAATTACTTGTAGAAACAATGAAGAAAGTGCTCCACGAATCTCGTCCCCGTCCCCGTACAGTTTCAACTCAAGTTTGAAAATGTTTTTATGTTTCCTGCAAGCAATTGTTGGGCTCACTGCTCACCATTTCATGGAGTGCAGAGATTCTTAAGGTCCTCTTCTTGTACAATCTTTTATGAGTATAATTTTTTTTTTTTATATTTAATTCTTCATTTTAATTTGATTTTCTGAATTACTTGCAGAAACAATGAAGAAAGTGCTCCATGATTTTCGTTCCTGTTCACGTGTAATTTCCAGGTAATTCTATTATATTTTTATTTTTGTTAAATACAACAAGTTGATCTAGATTTGTGTAATTGTGTGTGTGTGTAAAGTTTATGAAGAAGAAATCTAGAATGGATACGTTACACGTTCATTTTTGGTTATTTTTTCTATTTAAATGGATCCCGATCCGTTAAAACTATCGAAATTTCCAGCCTCAAACCCATATAATTTGAAAATTTATTGTTAATACTTAACTTTATCCTAGGGCAACATTTACGGTTTATTTACAGTGAAATGATTATATCGTAAAGGATTAATATGGAAGATGCATTGTTAAGTGGTTGCAGAATAAATAAATTTGTTTTAATTTCTATTTATGAAGAAATATATACAAAAAATAGGCATGACTATGTAAATACGGTAGATTAAAACCGTGGTCTTTGAGAGGGCCTCACCAAGTCTGTTTCTAAAGTTTGTTTTCATGTATTCTAATTGGCTAGCCTTATACTCGTGATCTGGAAGCGGAACTGCACGTGATAAAAGAAGAGAATGCACGTCTGCAACATGCTTCGGTAAGTAAGACACTGGCTACGACTTTGTTTCTTTAAAACAAATCTGCATGTTTATTATTAGTTATCTTTTTGGCTAGTGCAAACATAAACTAGAAGCAACAAAGAGGATTAAGCAGCAGACATGTTGACCATCATTTTATATCTTGCATATTTTCATGTTCAGTAATCATTCATGTGCATTACTTTTACATGAGAAGGTCTAGTAATAAGTTCCTTTAGATTAATATTATTGATCTTGTTATAAACTTATTCTTATAATTTTCTTAACAAGTGCCCTGGTTTTCAGCAATTGTTTGAGGAAGCTGTTGCAGGCCATCTAAATCCATAGCATCTGACCGTGATTTGCTCAGATGAAGCCTCAAAATATTATTACTGTGGATTCTTCTTTAATGTCCATCCAATTATTTAGAGCAGCTGCACCTGCAACCTACTAGATGCGGTAATGCCCAGAATAGTACATGGGTGCAGAAAGCAAAAGGTGCAGATAATTACTTTAGTCTCTTCATCTTTTTCAAAGACCCTATTTATATCTTTTTGCATATATAGGATAATAGGATGCCTCCGCTGGACCTTTGTTGCACTGTGGAGCAATCAGCTTTTGTTTCTTTGAAGTTCCAGCAGTCTCCAGTGCTTCTTTCGGCCTGAGCTGCTGCATAAGAATCTCGCTAAATAAGGGGTTCTGAAATGCTTTGGCCATGCTAATGAACATCTGCTGTTGCTTCTGTTCAGTCCTTCTCAGCCTCTCTTTAACAGATAACAGATAATTATCTGCATTCTCCTGTTCCTTTTGGATATTCATAATTTCAGTCCTCAACCTGTCGGTATCACTCTCTAATTGTTCGAGTTCTGCCTCCTGTATAAGGCGCTCTCCATCACTTGAATGCTGTGAACTCTTTTCATCCCTTAAGACATGCTGCTCAGGTTGCTGTAAATTGGTATAAGTAACACCGCCTCTCTTGTAGATGCTTCTCAAAAAAATTGAGTTTTGAATATGGTTCTCCCTGATCATGAGCCAACTCAGTCCGCATTTGTAGCATTTTCCGACCTTTCTTTTAATCAATTCGTCAAACAATCTCAACAAAATATATACAGCAACAAATACAATCCACCAGAATTGAAATACTACCCAACATATTACTGATGTCATCAGTGCAACCATATTGCCCTGGTTTTCTGCAATTGCTTGAGGAAGCTGTTGTAGGCCATCTAAATCCATAGCATCTGACCGTGATTGGCTCAGATGAAGCCTCAAAATATTATTACTGTGGATTCTTCTTTAATATCCATCCAATTATTTTAGAGCAGCTGCAACCTACTAGATGCGGTAATGCCCAAAATAGTACATGGGTGCAGAAAGCAAAAGGTGCACATAATTACTTTAGTCTCTTCATCTTTTTCAAAGACCCTATTTATTATCTTTTTGCATATATAGTAGATAAATACTTGGTTTTCCTTCCGTTCCTCTGCGGTAATTGTTCATATTCCCAATTGAATACTTCTTAGGCGATTGTTCAGATTCCTGATTGGCATATGATCTTTAGATATATAGTCTTACCTTTTCACAACTGTTGAAGGAATTAACTTTAGTGAATAAATGAGGTCACAAATATAATGCCTTGCTAGCTTGTAATCAGGGTCTTAATTTTAACCATCCAGTCTTCTGTTGTAGACAACAACGAAATATTAAATGTGTACAGGCTCTTTTTAACAATGTTCACTAAATTAATGTGCTTCTCTGATTGGTTTGTGTACCTTTTTCGTAACTTCCTGTACCAGATCTAGACGCTACTCTATTCCCTGATGATGGCCGTACAGTATTTTTAGAATAAACTTTCTTGTCGAATATGGACTGATAGTATTTGTTTAATGTAAAAATAAACTAACAGCGCCATAATTTAAATAGGAATTTCCTTCTTCTTGTTATACTTGGTATTTGAATAAACACCTTTTAATTCATAGAGTAATTGACAATGTTGGAATTTGAATTTGTAAAACGTAGATGTAAAACGTATAAATTTACAGCAGACAAAAGTTTTCCATGGTGTGATTTGTTAAAATGATGATTTGAGTCCATAAAGTGCTTCTATTAATTTCAGCTTAATTGTAATTTGGAGTCGATGTCTATTATTCAGGTCTTAAGCTTACTAGAGATACTGAACGGAAGAATTTGTATGCTGATTTTGATGTGCATACAGTTGAGGAAACTTTTCCCACTAAAACTTCTCGAGTTGCATCTTGGATGAAGTAATTCTATTATATGCCAATCAAGTATTCCTTTGGCTAAATATTTATGCGAGTTCTTTTTTAAATGCTATAATTTGTCATTTTATGCTATAAAATTACTAAATCTATGACGACACTATTAAATTTGGTGTTATGCTTTGACATGTAGTTTTCTGTTTTTCTGATGTTTTTGTGTGTGCTTGATTTCTTAGAACAGTAAAACAAGTTAAGGAATAGAAATTTTAAGCTAGAAATGCAAGAGAATCTGATAGGATTCAGTTAGAGAGAGAGAGACGCTGGTGGAATAATAACTTCTATTTTCTGAATAATAGTTCAAACATGAACGTAATTAAAATATTGATGATCTTTTTATACTAAACCTCTACTTACAGTAATAGATTACAACACCCTTGCTATACTACTCTAGCTTTTCTGTCCTTAACCCCTCCTTCAAAACTATTCTTTAAAACAGGAATCCAAGGCCTTCTGTTGCGCACAGTATATTCTTGAACTTTTCTGTAAAGATTTGTATAATTGTACTTTATCAATTTGTTATCCATTTATGCTGCAACCACTTTCTCACTTTCTGCTCAGCCAAAAACTTAAGGGCCCAGTGGTCCGGCTTAATGAAAGAAGTGATTATCCATGAGATATGCTGTCCCAATTGCCTATGTATATGCATATGAAATGAACAGAAGTATATTGAACGTAATAAAAGGGTGCAAGGTCATCTTTCATTTTGCTATGCGTATAGTATTACTTGTATTGTCATATTGGTTGTAGTTGCACGGCCGCTTCAAACATCATCTGGGAAGATAAAGTAAAAATTCATTTGATGAAGTATTGGATCATGTATACTGCACCTAATTATAGCATGTGCTTGATTATAATGATTTTTTCTTTTTAACTACAGAGTGGTACAAGTACAAGCACGGTTTTTTGTGGGGAATGCTTCAACGTCGCAATGGAAGGAAATATAGTTGAAGACGTGAATATTGATGAAACGTGAATATGGTTGATGCGTGATTCCAAACCACCAAACCAGTCAGATTATAATTGTGCTAGAATTCTTAGAGATTGACCTAAAGGTTATTTCTCTAGTTAACATTATAGATTGTAATGTTTTCTTTTTCAAACTTAGATAGTAATGTTTATTTGTTTCAGTTTAATTATTATAGCGTAAAATAAACATGTGTGTCAGACAATCCCAAAACCCATCCTTCGCCAATTATATCAAAAAGGGTCGCCATATTACGAGTCTATCTAAAATTTTAAAGTGTGATACGAAATTACGCACTAACCAGATTTTTTCTAAATAATTAACTAACATGCAATATCGATAAAAAGTAGATATTCTTATCTGTCACTCATTGCATTGAGCTTGACCTGGTTAATATTCTTATTTATCTTCTGCAATTTGTTAGTGCAAGAAGCTTGACCTAGTTTTGAGAGGGAGAACTAGAGGGCACTGGAGGGAGTCTCGGTATCTGTCAACTGTTTAAGTTCGCAGAAATTTTAGTGTTAAATTTTGAAAAAAAATATAAAATAATGTAATTTGGTTTCTTCAAATATTAGTCGGTCCCCCGAAAATTTTATTTCTGGTTCCGTCCCGTTAGTTTTTAACTCCTATATAATAAGAATGACATGTAAATTACACGTGGGTGCTCCTGTATGTAATATTTTATAGTTGATATAATTAATTTAGATATTTAAGTAGATAATTAGAAATAAACCCATATTTCGGGCGCCAAAGTTCGAACTCCACAAAATCAACGTTGTATTAAAACTATATAAATTTAGAAAAATCTCATAACTATTAAATCATGAACTGTTACTCATATTTAAAATCCTTTAAACATTTTTGTCAAAAAAAATATGACTTGAAATTTCAAAACATACTTGAAAAATATATGTGATATAGTCATATGGAACAAATAATGAAGTAGACAATGAGTGGGCTTGGGCCGCGGGAGTGGGGCACTGAATCCAATTTAGACTTTAGGCATCAATATTGGGCTTAAATGACTGTTGTCTTCAAAAATCTCAGAATAACACCAAATTGTAATATGTTGTTAGACCAGAGATTTTGAATGCAAAAACTGAATTTTATTATAAAATCCAAGCTCTTACCTTAGTATATCTGAAAATTAAAGTGAATAACTGTAATGAATTTTTCGAGTTTTGTAAAACAAATCTCGATTTTATTAAAGAAAAAGTGAATAAAAGTAGGGGATGAAGATAAATATGGAGATAGAGATAGGTAGAAAGGGTGAAAAAGAAGGTAGGGCGGATAGGGTTAGGTGAAATTAGGGCGGCCGACTCTCATGCGAGAGAGAGAAGTTATTTTAATTATTGGTTACTATTAACTTCAACAATAATTGTCCAACATAGATCTTTGTCATGGATATTATTAGTTACCAACAACATTTTTTGATTTGCATGCAATATTTCGGAAAGATGTAGTTGATGAAAACATATTTTGTTTGGTGTTTGCTGAAACAACATAGACCATAGAAATGTTGTAATTTCAGAGAGAGAAGAGTTTATGGATTTAGAAATGTGAATTGGTATTTCTGTAATTGATTTTAAAACTTTTTAGTTATGACATGCAGCTAATTAACAGAAAAAATGCTCACCGGCCAGCATGAGTATTTGTACAGGCTGATCATGTAAACCGCAATCTTTTTGTTATATCTACACTTAAACCTGTATTAAGTAATATCGGATAAAGTTATAACCTTATTTAGGTATAAATTTTGTCAATCGTAATTTGGGGCACGGTCGTAAAGTAATATTCTCGCTAAGAGTATCAGATAAAAAAAATTAGAAAGTTATCAAGGGCCCAACTAAAATATAAAGTAATAATTTCAGAATTATATGTATATTGACGTACTCGGCCTGACCCGATTAAAAACCCGGTTAAAATTTGATTATTCTAATATATTTTTTTATATATTTACATTTATTATGAATATAAATAATACTTTATGTTGTAAGAGATATGCCTGTACTTTAACAAGACGAAGACATTTTGTCAACCCTAAGTAAGTTATATTGTTATCTTAATTTGTATTTTGTACTTGTAACATTTTGTACTTCTAACAGGTTATAAGGTTATAAGGTTATCAGGTTCACCAAACATCGAACCATGGTTTTGGAGGTGAAATCGAGTATAAGGTGTCAATTTCGAATTTCTATTCACTTATACAATCTTTTCTGAGTATAATTTATGTTTTTTTATTTAATTTAATTCTTCATTTTTATTTGAATTTCTGAAATTACTTGCAGAAACAATGAAGAAAGTGTTCACCCCGTCCATGTGTAGTTTCCAGGTAATTCTTCATTTTATTGCGATTTAATTAATTGAATGCGATCATCATATATACATGTACGTTGTTTGTTTTATTGACTGCGATCTTACTGTGTTGTTTTGTTGCGCTTGAGTATGTTCATTCGACATGGATTTATTGCTCTATTTATCGTTGTTAGTTGTACTCGAAGAATTTAGTGTTTGATTTGATATTGTTCTATTGGTATAACTGCTATTGTTTATTTATACGTATAGTGTGATTTTGTAATTAATAGAATGTTATGGTGGGAGCAATTTATGAACATTTTTACTTTATTTAGTTCAATTGAATATTTATGAGTCGAATCTAGACTTGATTAATTAATGAGTCAAGTAGAATATTTAGACTAGAGCTTGAGAAACCTTATTCGAAAAGAGAATAGAATTTGGGGACCTCTCTTGAGGTGTCTAGTTAACCATTATATAAGCCATAGGGATCGAGTCCGCTTAGTTTTATTAGGATATATTACCTTTTTTTTGTAGACTATTCTGGTGGAAACTCATATATTTTTAAGGAGCGAGCGACCCTTATTAATGGTAAATTTCTTCATGATCATATTTTCATTTGTATGATTATTTGCGATGAGGATTAATGATCGATTGAGCCTAATATGGAAGATGCAAAGTGATACTTAGTGCTTTGTCAAGTGGGTGCAGAAAAAATAATTTTGTTGTACTTTCTATCAAGAAGAAATTTCACAAAAAATAAGTATGACTGTAAATTTGTTAGATTAAAACCATGTCTTTAAAGGGCCAGGCCAGGTCTGTTTCTAATGTTTGTTTTCATATATTCTGATTGGTTAGGCTTATACTCGCTATCTGGAAGCGGAACTGCACGTGTTACTAGAAGAGAATGCACTCCTGCAACATGCTTTGGTAAGCAGGACACTGGCTACAACTTTGTTTCTGTAAAACCAATCTGCATGTTTATTATTAGTTCTCTTTTTGACTAGTGCATACATATACAAGAAGCAACAAAGAGGATAAAGCAGCAGGCATGTTGACCACATACTAATCATTTCATATAACAATGCAATACACACAGACACTGTAATTTTGCAGACAATGGAATTTTCACGAATCAAGTTCATAAATAATTTCTTTCATATTTTTATTTCTTATAATCCCCAACAGAAAGTGAGGCAACTTGAAATTTCTAAATAAAATTACAATTTGCAGATTAGTACATAGTGATGATTTGCATATGAAAAACATTATTGCTTTTGAAGATTCAGTTATTAGAACAACGGGTAATGTGAATTTTACATTGGATATGCTATGGAAACCTATGTAACCTGATGCAAATTGCTCAAAAGTTCTATGATAATAGTAGCTCTAATTATCGTTGTTAGTTGTGTATAGAGATTTTCCTATAATCCCCATACCTTATACACATGCGTACACTCAAATATAGACACTTTTCGTGAATTATGCCAACCAGTGAACCTTTGACAATTAAAATTAGATATTATTAATGGGTTTTTTTATGTTATCATCATGCTAACTTCTGGATGGAAATTATGCTTCAGGTTGCATTTTGAGATGCCAAGCATTATGGAGGAATGTATTTTGATTGTGTCGAAAGCAGCTGTGGGCACTTACATGTTCTGCTTGGGTAAGTTCAAAGCACTAATTCCCGAGTCCATCGTGTAACTTCTTCATAGCTACATACAATTCCACATACACACACACATTATCTGGACATTAGGCCAAGTAAAAAAACAGATCAGTGCCTAATAAGGAAAGTGGTTTATTACCTGATGATAGCAGTTGCAAGTCTGCAAGCCTTCATTAAAAAAATAATTAAGGTTATTTAGGACGGATTTATTACACATTATAATCTAATCTGTGACTCTTCCTGATTAGATATAATATCTGAATTTGTTGTAGACATCCTTACATATAGCCAGATTCTCTTCATATATATGCTTTGCTTACTGCTATGCATATTTCAGGTTTATTCATGGCAATTAATAAAAAGATAGATGAAAATTGGTCGATTGGAGTCCCTATTACCGGCATCCTTTGGAGGTTTATCATGGGACCAATTTGTTGGGGCCTTGCCTGTCTTTATTTAGGATTAGATGGTGAAGTGTTAAAGGCAACAATAATCCAGGTACTGACTATTTCGTAATGATACGTAGAAACTATAAACTCAGTGTTATCGAATTGATTTTGTTCAATGGCGATCTAACTACATATATTGTGGATGTTATTTCAGGCGACACTTCCTCCAGCATATTTATCTTTCTATTATGCTCAAGAATATAGAATAGATATCGATTGCATTAGCCATGGGTAATTACTGTTTTTGCCACTGAAATGATACGTATAAACTATAAACTCAGTGTTAACAAATTGATTTTGTTCAATGGCGATCTAACTACATATATTGTAAATGTTATTCAGGTGACACTTCCTCCAGCATACTTATCTTTCTATTATGCTCAAGAATATAGACTAGATATCGATTGCATTAGCCATGGGTAATTACTGTTTTTGCCACTGAAACTCTTTCACTCTTTCCTGTATTTAGAGATCTACAAACTTATACTACTTAAAACCAAGTAATACATTAATATATATATATAAAAATATATAAATACAGTCATATAAATATATATATTAATATAAATTTGTGTTTGATCTGATATTGTTCTATTGGTTTAACTGCTATTTTTTATTTATACACACAGCGTGATTTTGTAATTAATTGAATGTTATGGTGGGAGCAATTTATGTTTTATGGGCTTGAACATTTTTACTTTATTTAGTTCAATTGAATATTAATGAGTCGAATCTGTAGTTGAATAAATTAATGAGTCAAGTAGAATATTTAGCCTAGAGCTTGAGAAACCTTATTCAAAGTTAAAGCTTCCGGCGGAAGCTTGTTTACATGTGAGAGTTCAAAGAAGTACATTTAGCTCTGCAGCACAGGAAAGCATGATGGCAAGAGATGTAATTCTTTGCAACTTTCAGGGTAAAAGGCTAGGAAGGGGGTGAAGATACTATTCAAAACAGGCTGTAGGAATTATCATATACATAGATACATATACATATATATATAGAGAGAGAGATAGAGAGAGAGAGTAAAGCTCTACTTACGGTAAAAGAATTTTTGTGCAAAAGGCTTTGATGGTCTATTTATACTAAACCTCTACTTACAGTAAAAGAATTTTTGTGTAATATAAAAATATAGTTCGTATAGAGTTTTTACCCTCATTTATCTTCATGTTGTAGCAACTACAATATCATGCACCAACTAATTTGTGCCCTTTTGTATTTAAATAAAAAATATTATATAGTAGTAAATATAGCCAGTTTTGCAGAGAAGCCAGAAAATGAGCAGGGGATTACATTTTAAAATAGTAATTTCATGAGTATAAAGTTTAATAGTACAACAATTAATACTAATTGACAATGAAAATATTAATGTAACAGTGTATGAGATATTTGAAAGGATGGGCTACTATGGAATATCATCAAATTTGATATTATACTTGACAAGGAAGCTGCACCAGGGCACGTTAACAAGCATCAAACAATGTAACAAACTGGGTTGGCACCCCTGCTACTATAGCTTTTCTGTCCTTAACCCCTCCTTCAAAACCATCATGTCCTTGGGATCTTCTTTAAAACAGGAATCCAAGGCCTTGTGTTGCGCATCAGCAACAATATATTCTTGAACTTTTCTGTAAAGATTAGTATAATTGTACTTCACCAATTTTATCCATTTATGCTGCAACCAATTACTCACTTTCTGCTCAGCCAAAAACTTAAAGGCCCAGTGGTCCGTCTTAATGAAAAAAGCGATTATCCATGAGATATACCGTCCCAAAAACTTGGAGCCTTTTCAGATGTGCCATTTAGACACTTCCCCTTTTCACTGTTATTTTGATCATTTGCCACATAATAATAAAAGAGAAAGAATGTATACTTTGCGATCTGTTAGTTAATTAGATTTCTTGATACTATGAAAGCTTTTCCGTAGTGAAATTTACAGTATTTAGCTCCTCCTCTTTTGTTTCTGCTACCTGGACTGACCAAATTCATGTGGTTTACAGTGAAGTGAGGATAGAAGATTTGGAAACATTGAATTATCTGACAATTTGTCTGATCGAAAATGCTTCAGTGAACAAGGGAGATGCAATTACTTTTGATTATGAGGTATACAGTCTTATGGGGTGGGTTCCTTGAGTTTGTACTACATAGTGCACAATAAATGAGCATAGCTGTCATCATCTGCCGTTTATTACACTCTTCTTCGAAATAAGGGATGTAAAAACTTAATTATAACTAAGATAAGTGGAGGAAAATATGGTGCAGTAATCTCCTCATAAAACATATAACAATTTCAGATATAAGAAACCTTTAAGGTAGATAATATAGATGCAAGTGTCTCTTAGCCCAAACTAAACATCTTTTTTTTAAGTGCCAAATATGCAAAAACTTGTTTTGACTGATGTAAGGTCGCATATAACTATCATTTCTTTTTTACTATTGAGTTCTATCTGTTGTGTGACAATTCTGAAGATTAGATTGCTTATGGAGCAGCTTCAAGTGAATGATATCATGTCAATTTTTTAAAAACTTGAATCTACTGCCTTGTAGATGAAGGCTCTGACTTAGAAGTTGACATCTTATCTATTTTTCAGGTGGATCGGGCTTATCTTTCTACAGAAGATTGTATTGCAGTCATCGATCACGGAAAGAAATTTGAGATAAATAAAAGGGTTACAAGATGCTGGTAAGATTTTGGCCGTATTTTGTTGGAATGAAAATAATAAACTATATTTTCAAATCAATACAAGTAGAATGCATGTTATATATATGGTTAAACGTAAAACAGATGCACAAGATTAGTCCTATAAGTAGCCTAATTAGTCATGACTTTTCCTACAACAAGTTAAATATAAATGTATATCTATTGCCTACGATTTCCACAATTCATTTTGATTTGAAGTTGTAATTTGTTATGCTAGAACTAGAAGGTGTCAATTTCCAGACTCTATTCACTTATACAATCTTGATTATATTGTGGCATAGTTAGACAATTGACTGAATTATTTTACTATCTTTATCTGTGATTTTTTTAGATTTTTTATTGAACTTCAACGTCTACTTCATAAATTTCTGAAATACTTGCAGAATCAATGAAAGAAAATGCTCCATGACTCCCCTCCCCTCCCCTGTTGAGTCATTGACATCTTGCTTCCAGGTAATTTTTTCATTTTTTTTTAATTAATGCAAGATTTGTAATATTTGTTGCAGTTGTTATTTTTTAGGATTTTATTTTTTGCTATTATTTTAAATTTGTTATAGAAATTCATGCTCTACTAAAATCAATAGAATTTTCGCAAAAAAAAAAATCCCTAGAATGAAATACTACCCAACATATTACTGATGTCATCGTGCAACCATATTGGGAGGTTAAGAAACGTCATTTGGTAGATGCAAAAGTAGTCAATTTTTACCTTTTAAATATTCACATTTGGATTCATAAATCTCATATGGAGACTCAGAATACCTATTTAGTCATTTGCTTCTCTGAGGTATCAATTTTTTTTTGTTACATATTCCAGATTACTCCACTGGAGACTGGTCACAGCTCATTCTGAATGCTGTACATAGTTAGTGTCTGCTATATCTTTTACCGGCAATATCAAATCATAGATATTTTACTTATTCATGGAAGTGGTGTGCTTTACTGTAACACGGGAAGGTCTAATAATAAGTTACTTTAGAATCATATTATTGATCATGTTATAAACTTTTTCTTATAATTTTCTTAACAAGTGCCCTGGTTTTCAGCAATTGCTTGAGGAAGCTGTTGCAGGCCATCTAAATCCATAGCATCTGACCATGATTGGCTCAGATGAAGCTCAAAATATTATTACTGTGGATTCTTCATTAATGTCCATCCAATTATTTAGAGCTGCTGCAACCTACTAGATGCGGTAATGCCCGGAATAGTACATGCATGGGTGCAGACAACAAAAGGTGTCTCTTAATCTTTTTCAAAGACCTATTTATTATCTTTTTGCATATATAGTATATAAATACTTGATATTCCTTCCTTTCCTCTGCGGTAATTGTTCATATTCCTAATTGAATACCGCTTGCGATTGTTCAGATTCCTAATTGGCATATGATCTGTAGATATATAGTCTAACCTTTTCACAACTTTTGAAGGAATTTACTTTGGTGGATAAATGAGGTCTCAAATATAATGCCTTGCTAGCTTGTAATCAGGGTCTTAATTTTAACCATCTAGTCTTCTGTTGTAGACAACAAAGAAATATTAAATGTGTACAGGCTCCTTTTGAACAATGTTCACTAAATAAATGTGCTTCTCTGATTGGTTTCTCTACCGTTTTCTTAACTTCCTGTACCAGATCTAGATGCTACTCTATCCCCTGATGATGGCCGTACAATATTTTTAGAATAAACTTTCATGTCGAATATGGACTTGGAGTATTTGTTTAATGTAAAATTAAACTAACAATGCAATAAATTAAATAGAAATTTCCATCTTCTTGTTATACTTGGTATTTGAATAAACACCTTTCAATTCATAGAGTAATTGACAATGTTGGAATTTGAATTTGTAAAATGTAGATGTAAAACATTTTAATTTACAACAGACAAAAGTTTGCCAAGGTATGATTTGTTAAAATGATGATTTGAGTCCATAAAGTGCTTATATTAATTTCAGCCTACAATTGTAATTTGGAGGTCTTAAGCTTACTAAACTGAAGAATTTGTATGCTGATATTGATGTGCATACAGTTGAGGAAACTTTTCCCACTACAACTTATCGAGTTTCACCTTGGATGAAGTAATTCTATTATATGCCAACCAAATATTCCTCTGGCTAAATATTTTCTGCTATAAAAATACTAAATCAATGACAACACTATTAAATTCAGTGACATGCCTTGACATGTAGTTTTCTGTTTTTCTGATGTTTTTGTTTGTGTTTGATTTCTTAGAATAGTATACAAGTTAAGGAATAGAAAGTTTAGGCTAGAAATGCAAGAGAATCAGATAGGATTCAGTTATAGAGAGAGACGTTGGTGGAATAATAACTTCTATTTTCTGAATAATAGTTCAAACATGAACGTAATTAAAATATTGATGGTCAGTTTATACTAAACCTCTACTTCAAGTAAAAGATTACAACACCCTTGCTATACTTTAGCTTTTTTGTCCTTAGCCCCTCCTTCAAAACTATCATGCCCTTGGGATCTTCTTTAAAACAGGAATCCAAGGCCTTATGTTGCGCAACAGAACTTTTCTGTAAAGATTAGTATAATGGTACTTCATCAATTTGTTATCCATTTATGCTGCAACCAATTACTCACTTTCTGCTCGGCCAAAAACTTAAGGGCCCCATGGTCTGTCTTAATGAAAAAAGTGATTATCCATGAGATATGTTGCTGAAGTTGCCTATGTATATGCATATGAAATGAACAGAAGTATATTGAACGTAATAAAAGGGTGCAAGGTCATTTTCATCTTTTCTTTCGCTATGTGTATAGTATTACTTGTATCGTCAAAATTAGTTGTAGTTGTACGGCCGCTTCAAACATCATCCGGGAAGATAAAGTAAAAATTCATTTGATGAAGTATTGGATCATGTATACACACCTGATTATAGCATGTGCTTTGATTATAATGATTTTTTCCTTTTAACTACAGAGTGGTACAAGCACTAATTTTCGTGAAGAATGCTTCAACGTCGTCATGAAAAGCTTAGAAGTGCAATGGAAGGAAATATAGTTAAAGATGTAAGTATGATGATGACGTGAATATGGTTGATGCGTTATTCCGAAGCAGTCATCAGATTCTAATTCTGCTAGAATTCTTAGAGATTGACCTAAAGGTTATATCCTCAGTTAACATTATAGATTGTAAAGTTTTTTATTTAAACTTAGATAGTAATGTTTATTTGTTTCGGCTTAATTATTCTATCTTAAAATAATTTTTTAACATGTGTTTCGGACAAGCTCAAAACCCCCTCCCCCACCAATTATGTCAGAAAATGCTGCCATAATAACGAGTAACGGATCAATCTAAAATTTTAAAGTTTGATTGGAAGATACGCACTAACCAGATTTTTTATATATACTAACATGGAACATCGATAAAAAGTAGATATTCTTATTTGTTATCTGACCTCAGGAGGCGGAATTAGAGGGCACCGGGAGAAAGTCTTGATATCCGCCGACTGTCTAAGTTCACAAAAAATTTAGTGTAAAATGTTGAAAAAAATATAAAATAATTTAGTTTGGTTTCTCCAAATATTAGTCGGTCCCCATAAATTTTATTTCTGGTTCCGTCTTGTTAGGTTTTTAACTCCTATTATAATAAGAAATGACATGCAATCATGTATGTAATATTTAATAGTTGATATAATTATTTTAGATATTTAAGTAGATTATTACAGATTAACCCATATTTTCGGTCACCGAAATTCGAACTCCATAAAATCAACGTTGTATTAAAACTATGTAAATTACTTTAGAAAAATTTCAGAACTATTAAATCATGAACTGTCACTCAGATTTAAAATTCTTTAAATATTTTTGTTAAAGAATATGACTTTAAATGTCAAAACATACTTGAAAAAAGTCTGTGATATAGCCATATGCAAGAAATATTGAAGTAGACAATGAGTGGGCTGGGGCCGGGGGAGTGGGGCACCGAATCCGGGAATGTATTCGATCAAGATTTTAAAGGATTTTTTTAGATAATTGAAATAAAGAGGCATTGAATTTGAATTTAAAAAATATTTTAAAATCTGATGGTATTTAATAGAGATTAGAAAAAGTTTTTCAAAATCCGAGTGTATTCAATTTTTATTTTCAATCCTATTATTATTTAAATTTTAAAATTTTCATTTTTTTTTCATTTTTTAATATTTTCATTTCTTTTGAAATCTTTTTTTAATCATTTCATTATTAATATATATATTATATCTTAATTATATTACAAATTAAAAATTACATAAAACTGATTAAATAATAATTAAGTAGGACATACTAAAGTTGGACTTGGGCTAGTTGGGCCACTTAATTTACTAAGCCCATATTTTGCTTAACAGGCTTCAAAAATAAGGAAATGGGCAGTGGACTTGGGCTCGTCCCCGGCATGGCCTATATAATACGGCTTAGGGATTATATCTTTTACATATACAAGCAATTTCATAGAAGCATGGTTTTAGAGGTGAAATCGAGTTGCATCCGATCGATCTCTCTTTGTACACGAAGCTGTCTCAACATATTCAATCTCTCAATCGCCCCTTTTTATTATTTATAAGGTGTCAATTTCGAGACTCTATTCACTTATACAATCTTTTATGAGGATAATTTTTTATTATTATTATTTAATTCTTCATTCTTGTTTGAATTTCTGAATTACTTGCAGAAACAATGAAGAAAGTGCTCCACGAATTCCGCTCCTGTTCACGTGTAGTTTCCAGGTAATTCTTCGTATTTTTCGAAATTAATGCGAGATATATAATAGTATTTATTTTTGTTACATACAACAAGTTGATCTAGTTTTGTGTAATTGTGTGTGTGTGTAAAGTGTATGAAGAAGAAATCTAGAATGGATCCGGCCACATTCATTTTTGGTTGTTCTTTCTATTTAAACGGATCACGTTGAAATGTCGAAATTTCCAGGCGTAAACCCGTATAATTTGAAAAATTAATGTTAATACTTAACTTTATCGGAGGGCAATGAGGCATTTACGGTATATTTACAGTGAAATGATTATAGTGAAGGATTAATATGATAGGTGCAAAGTGATACCTAGTGCTTTGTTAAGTGGTTGCAGAAAAATAATTTTGTTAATAATTTCTATTTACGAAGAAATAATCACAAAAAATAAGTATGACTATGTAAATATGTTGGATTAAAACCGTGGTCTTTGAGAGGGCCGCACCAAGTCTGTTTCTAAAGTTTGTTTTTATGTATTATGATTGGCTAGGCTTATAGTCGTGATCTGGAAGCGGAACTGCACGTGTTGCAAGAAGAGAATGCCCGTCTGCAACATGCTTTGGTAAGTAGGACATTGGCTACAACTTTGTTTGTGTAAAATGAATCTGCATGTTTATATTAGTTACTTCTTTTTGGCTAGTGCATACATTAACTAGAAGCAACAAAGAGATAAAGAAGCAGACATGTTGACCATGTACTAATCACTTCATATAACAAATTGCAATGCACACATTCACTGTAAATTTGCAGATAATGGAATTTTCACGAATCAAGTTCATAAATGATTTCTTTCATTTTCTTTTCTTTAATCCGCATCAGAAAGTGAGGCAACTTGAAATTCCTAAATATAATTACAACTTACAGATTAGTATATAGTGAGGCTATGCATATGAAAAGCATTATTGCTTTTGATGATTCAGTTATTAAAACAACGGGTATGTGATTTTTTACATTGGATAAGCTATAGAAACCTATGTTACCCGATGTCACAAAGCACACATGCAAATTGCTCAAAAGTTCTATGATGATAATAGTAAGAGAATCATCACATGGAAGTAAGTAATTTGAAGATTATATCTAAAAGTTCATGACTAGATAAAGAATGGAAATTATTAATACTATAGCGGGCTATATATCATTAATGCTATTCAGGCTGAAAGTCAAGATGGATTATTAAACAAACCTTTCCGGTAACTTTTTTATCTTCAACAGGTAGAATCACAGGATACACTCGCCCTTTAATGCAAAACCTATGACTAAATGGAAGAAAGTTAAATTGAAGCCGTAATCAGTTAGATCAGTTAGTGATGTATACCTAACTGAAAGTCCTAAAATGAAAGCCCTAAAATGGAAACCTAAATCTAATCACCTGTAAAATCAAAACATTTTGTTGAGAGCGAGTATAGTGTTTGTACTCCATTATTTGGGATGAGGATTAATGATAGATTGAGCCTCTTCTAATCCTTTGATAAGGGTTCATACCCATTGCTGGCTGTGTTGCTCCGACTCGGCTATTCAATAGGCGGTACCTGTGTCGGCGCGGAATCCGTGCCAGATTCATGGTCTTGAAACCGAATCCTTCTTTCTTTGTCATTACTGGAAAATAATTGTACCTCACCAAAAAATATTCAAATTTGCCGTAAAAATCATCCCTCCGGTAATAATCGCAGATCTACCGGTGCTTTGAAGGTGACTTTGTATAGTTTGCAGATGTGGGTAGATGATGGATACTTGGATATGTATGACTCTGTGTACCCGAGTCCAAATATTATAGAGCAGCTGCACCTACTGGATCTGGTAATTCCCAGAATAATACATGGTTGTAGAAAGCAAAAGATAAAGATTATTACCCTAGTCCCTTTAATTTCTGTCTAAAGCCCCTATTATTACCTTTTCGCGAATATATTAGAGAACTAAGTATACCTTTCTTTCCTTTTCGACAATTGTTCATATTCCCAATTGAATACTTTCCGCTTTAGTAATTGTTCAGATTCCTAATTGGCCCATATGATTTGTAGATATATAGTCTTATTTAGTTATTTGTCAACGACTGTTGATGAAATTT
>NW_027418511.1:0-96006 GCF_009905375.1 Apium graveolens | reverse complement strand
TAATGAAGTCTGGCTAAAGATAGGGTTGTCATTTCTTGATTTGTCTGGCATGTGGTGATTGGGATTTTTAGAAGAGAGTTGGCTGTTTGTTTGTACAAAACTTTGGCTTTGAGGTTTGAGGTGGTTGTGTTTGGATTTTTAGGGTTTTCTGAGTTTCTGAATCATCATGAGGCTTTCTGCTCTTCCTCCTCACATCTTCTCCTCATTTCTTCATCTTTCTTGTCATCCTCCTCTTCTTCTCTCCACCCTTGCTGCCATATGGCTTACTGGACTGAATTGGATTTGAGCCAGAAGGATTTTGATCATCTTTCTTATGTTCATCATCCCAGTTCCTTGTTGATTTGTGTTTCGGGCAAGTTGGCTTCTGCATTTTCCAGATATCTCCTCAGTAGCTTTATCATTTCCATATCATCATTGTTCTTATTTTTCTTAGCTCTTAAACTAGTTCCTAGATCATGATAAGCTTCTTGTTGCTCATGACACAATGTTTGGGGATCTGAAAATGTTTGAAGTAATTGGTGTTTGGACAGATATTTTATACCCTTGTTTGGATGTAAATAAGCTTCAGGAAAAGCAGCCATTTGAGCATTCCTCAATTCAGTCAATAGCAAGGTATCTTCATGAGTTATAACTTTGACTTTGCTGATGAAGATATCTAACTCAGATGCCCTCCTTGAGACAAGGTAATTTAGAGACACTTGCATACATATGTCTGTCCCTGAGTTATTTGCATGATATCTATTCTCTTGTGCAGAAGTTGTCCTGATTGCCCATGATCACTCTTATGAAATTAATTGTCTTGTCCAGGACCTTTTTGTATGTGAAGTGATTTCGTTGAGAGAAGCTTTTAAAGCCGTGAGTAGTTCATCAAACTCTCTGCTCAGACTAGGTCCTTCAACAGCCCTAATAAGTCTCTCATGTCAAGATCAACTTCTTTAGATTTCTTTCATGACCCTGGACTTGTTGTTGACATGACCTTGATCGTGTCAACCTAGCTTTTATCTCCCCCTTAGTCTTGTTGACAGACATTAGAAGGGAGTAAGGATTTCAGGCCTGACTTGTTCAGGCAAAGAAGGTAGTGGTATGTTAGTTTACCCATGATGGCTTCCAAGGCTACAGAATTCTGCATTTGAAGATGCTTATGGGAGTCCACCAGGGTTTTGATATCTGTTTGTTGGCTCTTGACAAGAGATGTCAAGGCCTGAACTTGTGCAGTGAGAGAAGAGTTGGAGTCTTGCAATGCAGTGACTTGACCTTGTAGAGATTGAATCTGTAGATTTGTTGATGTAGATGCAGGTTGATGGGAGCTTGATGTAGAGATAATAGTGGAAGACCCAAATGTAGCTTGCACAAATTTCTGAATTTCATCCATGACCAAGGGAGAAGGAGTGTATCTTGCAGAGTGCATCTGATCTAGCTTCAACCTTGTGTCATTAGAGTTAGTGATATGATTTTGAACTTGCTTGTGCAAGGCAACAAATGAGTCCTTTAGTGTGTCATGCCTTATCTACTCCACTGAGATCATATTTAGACATTTGTTCTGAGAAGTATTGAATTAATTTTTGATCTCAGTTTGGAAGAGAATGAGTTCAGCATCTTTTCCCTCACAATCTTCCGATACCTGTCTTCATAACAGTCATTTGACTTCAGAGCTTTACCAACAGAGGTGAAAAGCCTTGAGTTGAGCTTTGTGCACTTTTATCTCGAGATCTCCAGTTTAGGCACATAGAGATCTTGAACTGGTCTATCATGAAGTCAAAGTGAAGATGTTTATCATGAATATTGAAACCCGGTCTATGATTCTGTACTTTGAGAATTTTTACTCGAGATCTCCAGTTTAGGCACATAGAGATCTTGGACATCTCGATAAGTATAATGACTTATCGAGATCCTCTAGTAACTCTATATTAGTTTGGCTTGTAGAGGTCTTCAATTCTCTATCAAGAGAATTTTAGCTTGTCGAGATCTCTAGTCTTTACATCTTCACTTTGACTTATAGATAACTCTTAGTTCTCTAGTAGCTTCTTGACTTGTCGATATCTCAGAGTTCTCTAGTCAAATTTAACTTGTCGATATCTCAGAGTTCTCTAGTGAATTTTGACTTTATCGATATCTCTGAGTTCTCTAGTGGAACTTGACTTATTGATAACTCTGAGTTCTCTAAAGAATGTAGACTTGTCGATAACTCTGAGGTTCTCTAGTGAAGAAATGACTTGTCGATATCTCTAGCCTTCATGTCTTCTTGACTTGTCGATATCTCTCTGAGTTCTCTAGTAGCTTTCCTGACTTCTATATAAGTTATTCTGTAGTTCTCGAATGACTTCTCTATAACATTAAATCTGTGACTTGTAGAGATCTTGACTTAAAGTATTTTTTCTTAAAACAACTTTATTCAACTCCAAACTTCTTCATAATTTTTCTGAGGCATGATCTTCTTGATCTTTTTCCAGATAGAATTCTTAGGCTTGATACTGTTTATAGAAAAAGGCTCCAGTATGCTCCTTTGACATTTTTACAGACTTTAAATGTTACAAGTACAAAATACAAATTAAGATAACAATATAACTTAATTAGGGTTGACAAAATGTCTTAGTCTTGTTAAAGTACAGGCACGTCTCTTACAACATAAAGTATTATTTATATTCATAATAAATGTAAATATATAAAAAATATATTAGAATAATCAAATTTTAACCGGATTTTTAATCGGGTCAGGCCGAGTATGTAAATATACATATAATTATGAAATTATTACTTTATATTTTAGTTGGGCCTTTGATAACTTTCTAATTTTTTTATCTCGTACTCTTAGCGAGGAATATTACTTTACGACCGTGCCCCAAATTACGATCGACAAAAATTTGTACCTAAATAAGGTTATAACTTTATCCGATATTACTTAATACAGGTTTAAGTGTAGATATAACGCTTTAAAATCAATTACAGAAATACCAATTCACCTTTCTAAATCCATCACTTATCTCTCAGTGAAATTACAACATTCCTATGGTCTATGTTGTTTCAGCAAACACCAAACAAAATATGTTTTCATCACCTACATCTTTCCTGAAATATTGCATGCAAATCAAAAATGTTGTTGGTAACTAATAATATCCATGACAAGATCTATGTTGGACAATTATTGTTGAAATTAATAGTAACCAATAATTAAAATAACTTCTCTCTCTTGCATGAGAGTCGGCCGCTCTAACTTCACCTAATCCTAGCCGCCCTACCTTCTTTTTTTACCTTTTCTACCTATCTCTATCTCCATATTTATCTTCATGTCCTCTTTTTATTCACTTTTTCTTTAATAAAATCGAGAATTATTTTACAAAACTCGAAAAATCCATTACAGTTATTCATTTTAATTTTCAGATATACTAAGGTAAGAGCTTGGATTTTATAATAAAATTCAGTTTTTGCATTCAAAATCCCTGGTTTAACAACATATTACAATTTGGTGTTATTCCGAGATTTTTGAAGACAACAGTCATTTAAGCCCAATATTGATGCCTAAAGTCTAGGTTGGATTCAGTGCCCCACTCCCACTCCCGCGTCACAAGCCCACTCATTGTCTACTTCAATATTTGTTCCATATGACTATATCACATATTTTTTTCAAGTATGTTTTGAAATTTCAAGTCATATTTTTTTTTGACAAAAATGTTTAAAGGATTTTAAATCTGAGTAACGGTTCATGATTTAATATTTATGAGATTTTTCTAAATTTATATAGTTTTAATACAACGTTGATTTTGTGGAGTTCGAACTTCGGCGCCCGAAATATGGTTTATTTCTAATTATCTACTTAAATATCTAAATTAATTATATCAACTATAAAATATTACATAGAGGAGCACCCACGTGTAATTTACATGTCATTCTTATTATATGACCGAACCAGAAATAAAATTTACGGGGGACCGACTAATATTTGAAGAAGCCAAATTACATTATTTTATATTTTTTTTTCAAAATTTAACACTAAAATTTACGTGAACTTAAACAGTTGAAAGATACCGAGACTCCCTCCGGTGCCCTCTAGTTCTCCCTTTGAAAACTAGGTCAAGCTTCTTGCACTAACAAATTGCACAAGATAAATAAGAATATTAACCAGGTCAAACTCAATGCAATGAGTGATGACAGATAAGAATATCTACTTTTTATCGATATTGCATGTTAGTTATATTATTTAGAAAAAATCTGGTTAGTGCATAATTTTCTATGACACTTTAAAATTTTAGATAGACTCGTAATATGGCGACCCTTTTTTTTTGACAAACAAAGAGATTTTATTAAACCGATAAATCAATTCTCAGTACATTTTTAACCACAATAGAAATAGAAATCCTATCGAAAACTCGATCTAGGAAAGAATATGACAAACAAGCTAGCTCGTGCGTCGCCATATTAGCAGACCGTTTAACAAAAAAACAAAGACACTGTTTTTAAATCCTCCAACATCTTACGACAGTCTTGAATGACCTGACCAAAAGGAGATAGCAGAGGAGCCTTGCTACGGATTGCTTGGATGGCTGTCAGACAATCCGACTCCACCAATACCTTGCTCGCTTTGATCCAGCTGAGGGCTTCTTTTATCGCCAACGCTTCAGCCATTGTGCTCGAAATCATGCCAGCCTTGTACTTCGTCTTCGCTTGGATTAGTTCCCCTTGCTCGTCCCTAACAATTAGACCCAACCCTGTAGAATTATACTCATTAAACACCGCTGCATCCACCCAGATCTTCATATAATCAATCTGTGGTGCAACCCAGACTTCCTGACCGTCTCCCTCAACATAGCAAGGAAAACGCGATTGAGGTTTACTCTTCTGGGCTATACTCCATTGTAGAAGAAACTGCTTTGCTTGTGCAATAACGACATTCAAACGAGTAAAATTCTTGTTCCAGGTTAGCTCATTTCTGGCTTTCCATAACGACCAACACACTGCGGCGATTTGAGCTCTTTTTTCATTGTCACAGACCTCCAAAATTCTTTGCCACCACTGATAAAAACTCATGTTACCACTAAGAGGCACTTGAGGAATAATTTGTTTCCAACATTGAGTTGCCAAGTCACAGGAGCCTAAGATATGCTCCACTGTTTCCTCCCCTCGACGACAGACTTGACAAACTGGGTTGACATCCATATTTTTCTGCAGCAAATTAACCATGGTAGGCAAACAATTGGATAGAGCTCTCCACATGAAGTTGAGGATCTTTGGAGGTGCCTTTATCCTCCAAGTCTTTCTCCACGTACTACTCTGATCCTCCATTCTCCAGAGATTTTTCTGTTCTTGGCGGGGGAGGGGTTTTGGGATTGTCCGACACACATGTTAAAAAATTATTTTACGCTATAATAATTAAACTGAAACAAATAAACATTACTATCTAAGTTTGAAAAAGAAAACATTACAATCTATAATGTTAACTAGAGAAATAACCTTTAGGTCAATCTCTAAGAATTCTAGCAGAATTATAATCTGATGACTGCTTTGAAATCACGCATCAACCATATTCACGTTTCATCAATATTCACGTCTTCAACTATATTTCCTTCCATTGCGACGTTGAAGCATTCCCCACAAAAAACCGTGCTTGTACTTGTACCACTCTGTAGTTAAAAAGAAAAAATCATTATAATCAAGCACATGCTATAATTAGGTGCTGTATACATGATCCAATACTTCATCAAATGAATTTTTACTTTATCTTCCCAGATGATGTTTGAAGCGGCCGTGCAACTACAACCAATATGACAATACAAGTAATACTATACACATAGCAAAATGAAAGATGACCTTGCACCCTTTTATTACGTTCAATATACTTCTGTTCATTTCATATGCATATACATAGGCAATTGGGACAGCATATCTCATGGATAATCACTTCTTTCATTAAGCCGGACCACTGGGCCCTTAAGTTTTTGGCTGAGCAGAAAGTGAGAAATTGGTTGCAGCATAAATGGATAACAAATTGATGAAGTACAATTATACAAATCTTTACAGAAAAGTTCAAGAATATAATGTTGCTGATGCGCAACAGAAGGCCTTGGATTCCTGTTTTAAAGAATAATTTTGAAGGAGGGGTTAAGGACAGAAAAGCTAGAGTAGTATAGCAAGGGTGTTGTAATCTATTACTGTAAATAGAGGTTTAGTATAAACAGATCATCAATATTTTAATTACGTTCATGTTTGAACTATTATTCAGAAAATAGAAGTTATTATTCCACCAGCGTCTCTCTCTCTCTAACTGAATCCTATCAGATTCTCTTGCATTTCTAGCTTAAAATTTCTATTCCTTAACTTGTTTTACTGTTCTAAGAAATCAAGCACACACAAATACATCAGAAAAACTGAAAACTACATGTCAAAGCATGACACCAAATTTAATAGTGTCGTCATAGATTTAGTATTTTTATAGCATAAAATGACAAATTATAGCATTTAAAAAAGAAGTCGCATAAATATTTAGCCAAAGGAATACTTGATTGGCATATAATAGAATTACTTCATCCAAGATGCAACTCGAGAAGTTTTAGTGGGAAAAGTATGCACATCAAAATCAGCATACAAATTCTTCCGTTCAGTATCTCTAGTAAGCTTAAGGCCTGAATAATAGACATCGACTCCAAATTACAATTAAGCTGAAATTAATAGAAGCACTTTATGGACTCAAATCATCATTTTAACAAATCACACCATAAAAAACTTTTGTCTGTTGTAAATTAAAACGTTTTACATCTACGTTTTACAAATTCAAATTCCAACATTGTCAATTACTCTATGAATTAAAAGGTGTTTATTCAAATACCAAGTATAACAAGAAGATGGAAATTCCTATTTAAATTATGGCGCTGTTAGTTTAATTTTACATTAAACAAATACTCTCAGTCCATATTCGACAAGAAAGTTTATTCTAAAAATACTGTACGGCCATCATCAGGGAATAGAGTAGCGTCTAGATCTGGTACAGGAAGTTACGAAAAAGGTACAAAAACCAATCAGAGAAGCACATTTATGTAGTGAACATTGTTAAAAAGAGCCTGTACACATTTAATACTTCGTTGTTGTCTACAACAGAAGACTGGATGGTTAAAATTAAGACCCTGATTACAAGCTAGCAAGGCATTATATTTGTGACCTCATTTATCCACTAAAGTTAATTCCTTCAACAGTTTTGAAAAGGTAAGACTATATATCTAAAGATCATATGCCAATCAGGAATCTGAACAATCGCCTAAGAGGTATTCAATTGGGAATATGAACAATTACTGCAGAGGAACGGAAGGAATACCAAGTATTTATCTACTATATATGCAAAAAGATAATAAATAGGGTATTAGAAAAAGATGAAGAGACTAAAGTAATTATCTGCACCTTTTGCTTTCTGCACCCATGTACATTAAAGAAGAATCCACAGTAATAATATTTTGAGGCTTCATCTGAGTCAATCACGGTCAGATGCTATGGATTTAGATGGCCTACAACAGCTTCCTCAAGCAATTGCAGAAAACCAGGGCAATATGGTTGCACTGATGACATCAGTAATATGTTGGGTAGTATTTCAATTCTGGTGGATTATATTTGTTGCTGTATATATTTTGTTGAGATTGTTTGACGAATTGATTAAAAGAAAGGTCGGAAAATGCTACAAATGCGGACTGAGTTAGCTCATGATCAGGGAGAACCATATTCAAAACTCAATTTTTTTGAGAAGCATCTACAAGAGAGGCGGTGTTACTTATATCAATTTACAGCAACCTGAGCAGCATGTCTTAAGGGATGAAAAGAGTTCACAGCATTCACGTGATGGAGAGCGCCTTAAACAGGAGGCAGAACTCGAACAATTAGAGAGTGATACCGACAGGTTGAGGACTGAAATTATGAATATCCAAAAGGAACAGGAGAATGCAGATAATTATCTGTTATCTGTTAAAGAGAGGCTGAGAAGGACTGTACAGAAGCAACAGCAGATGTTCATTAGCATGGCCAAAGCATTTCAGAACCCATTATTTAGCAAGATTCTTATGCAGCAGCTCAGGCCGAAAGAAGCACTGGAGACTGCTGGAACTTCAAAGAAACAACAGCTGATTGCTCCACAGTGCAACAAAGGTCCAGCGGAGGCATCCTATTATCCTATATATGCAAAAAGATATAAATTGGGTCTTTGAAAAAGATGAAGAGACTAAAGTAATTATCTATTTATCTGTACCTTTTGCTTTCTGCACCCATGTACTATTTTGGGCATTACCGCATCTAGTAGGTTGCAGGTGCAGCTGCTCTAAATAATTGGATGGACATTAAAGAAGAATCCACAGTAATAATATTTTGAGGCTTCATCTGAGGCCAATCACGGTCAGATGCTATGGATTTAGATGGCCTGCAACAGCTTCCTCAAACAATTGCTGAAAACCAGGGCACTTGTTAAGAAAATTATAAGAATAAGTTTATAACAAGATCGATAATATTAATCTAAAGGAACTTATTACTAGACCTTCTCATGTAAAAGTAATGCACACCACTTCCATGAATAAATAAAATACTTATGATTTGATATTGCCGGTAAAAGATATAGCAGACACTAACTATGTACACCATTCAGAATGAGCTGTGACCGGTCTCCAGTGGAGTAATTTGGAATATGTAACCAAAAAACAATTGATACCTCAGAGAAGCAAATGACTAAATATGGTATTCTGTCTCCATATGAGATTTATAACTCCAAATGTGAATACTTAAAAGGTAAAAATTGACTACTTTTGCATCCACCAAATGACATTTCTTAACCTCCCAATATGGTTGCATTGATGACAGCAGTAATATGTTGGGTAGTATTTCAATTCTAGTGGATTTTTTTGCGAAAATTCTATTGATTTTAATAGAGCATGAATTTCTATAATAAATTTAAAATAATAGCAAAAAAATAAAATATAAGAAATAACAACTGCAACAAACATTACAAATCTTGCATTAATTAGAAAAATGAAAAAAATTACCTGGAAACTAGATGTCAACGACTCAACCGGGAGGGGGGGATTGATGGAGCACTTTCTTCATAGATTCTGCAAGTATTTCAGAAATTTATGAAGTAAAAGTAGAAGTGGAAGTTCGATAATAAAATTAAAAAAAAACATAGATAAAGATAGTAAAATAATTCAGTCAAATTGTCTAACTGTGCCACAATCATATGTATACACACACATGGATAATCAAGATTGTATAAGTGAACAGAGTCCGGAAATTGACACCAAATTGACACCTTCTAGATAACGAATTACAACTTCAAATCAAAATGAATTGTGGAAATCCTAGGCAATAGAGATACATCTATATTTAACTGTTGTAGGAAAGTCATGACTAATTAGGCTACTTATCTGACTAATCTTGTGCATTTGTTTTATGTTTAACATATATATAACATGCATTCTACTTGTATTAGGACATCAATAATATTGTATTGATTTAAAAATATAGTTTATTATTTTCATTCCAACAAAATACGGCCAAAATCTTACCAGCATATGGTAACCCTTTTTTTTTATCACAAACTTCTCTTCGTGATCGATGACTGCAATACAATTTTCCGTAGAAAGATAAGCCCGATCCACCTGAAAAATATATAAGCTGTCAACTTCTGATCAGAGCCTTCATCTACATCTACAAGGCAGTAGATTCAAGTTTTTGAAAAATTGACATGATATCATTCCATATGAAGCTGCTCCATAAGCAATCTATCTTCAGAATTGTCACACAACAAATAGAACTCGAAGTAAAAAAGAAATGATAGTTAATGCGACTTTACATCAGTCAAAACAAGTTTTTGCATATTTGGCAAGTAAAAAAAAGATGTTTAGTTTGGACCAAGAGACACTTGCATATATATTATCTACCTTAAAGGTTTCTATATATCTGAAATCGTTATACGTTTTATGAGGAGATTTACTGCACATATTTTTCTCCACTAATCTTAGTTCATAATTAAGTTTTTACATCCCTTAATTCGAATAACATTGTCAATAAACGGGAGATGATGACAACTATGCTCATTTATTGTGCACTATTGAAGTAAAAAACTAAGTACTAGGGAATCCACACATAAGACTGTATACCTCGGATTCAAAAATAATTGCATCTCCTTGTTCAGTGAAGCATTTTCGATCAGACAGGTTGTCTAGATAATCCAATGTTTCCAAACCTTTTATCCTCACTTCACTGTAAACCACGTGAATTTTGGTCAGTCCAGGTAGCAGAAACAAAAGAGGAAGAGCTAAATACTGTAAATTTCACTACAGAAAAGCTTTCATAGCATTAAGAAATCTAATTAAACAAATAAGATCGCAAAGTCTACATTCTTTCTCCTTTATTATTATGTGTCAAATGATCAAAATAACAGTGAAAAGGGGGAAGTGCCTAAATGGCGCATCTGAAAAGGCTCCAAGTGTCACTTTCAACTATTATGCAGCTATGTTAACAAATTCATATTAATATATGTGGATTGATAATAATCACCAACATTCATGTAACCAAGAAACTCTTTGCTACAGTTTTTAATATCCTGCCATTTCTCTACCTACAAATATGATCTTAGATGTGAAAACTTATACACAGGTAAACTACAAAAAAAGTAATATATCAACTTCACCAAGTACAAAATGTTTCTATAACTAAAGGTTTGTATCATCTAAAAGTTATCAAACATGTGGAAGCCTCCGTGGATCCAATCAGCATATAGCATATGGGAACTTGCAACGTAATCACTATCTTCTGCTGTTATATAGAATTTTTTTTTCTTTCTAAATGCCGGTTAAGGCCTTGTTTGTAAAGGAAAAAAACAATACATCTGCATAAAAGTACTTTTAAGATATTGAACGGAACATCAAATATTGGGTATTATTCTCTTAAAATATTTTTATGTGTGTTCTGCGTTTCACTGAAAGGAAATAGTGATTCATGTATTTTGTGTAATGAGAAATATAAATCTTTTGCGATGTTGGTGTATTGTGTCAGAAATCGGATTAAAGCTTTTGAGTCGAATCCAAAACATCACAAAAATGTAAGCAGCAGTGGAGCTCTGAGGTTGTAAGAATAAGATACTAAGATTCATAGACAAAGAAGAAATAAAGGAGCCTGTACACATTTAATTATTCTTTGTTGTCTACAACAGAAGTCTAGAAGGTTAAATGAAGACCCTGATTAAAAGTTAGCAAGACATTATATTTGAGACCTCATACATCCGCTAAGGTAAATTTCATTAACAGTCATTGACAAATAACTAAATAAGACTATATATTTACAAATCATACGGGCCAATTAGGAATCTGAACAATTACTAAAGCGGAAAGTATTCAATTGGGAATATGAACAATTGCCGAAGAGGAAAGAAAGAAATACTTAGCTCTCTATTATATACGCGAAAAGATAATAAATAGGGACTTTAGACAGAAATTAAAGGGACTAGAGTAATAATCTTTATCTTTTGCTTTCTGCACCCATGTATTATTATGGGAATTACCAGATCCAGTAGGTGCAGCTGCTCTATAATAATTGGACTCGGGTACGCAGAGTCATACATATCCAAGTATCCATCATCTACCCACATCTGCAAACATATACAGAGTCACCTTCAAAGCACCGGTAGATCAGCGATTATTACCGGAGGGATGATTTTTACGGCAAACTTCGAATATTTTTTGGCGAGCTACAATTGTTTTCCAGTAACGACAAAGAAGGATTCGGTTTCAAGACCATGAATCTGGCACGGATTCCTGCCGAGATAGGTACCGCCTATAGAATAGCCGAGTCGGAGCAACACAGTCAGCAATGTGTATGAACCCTTATTAAAGGATTAGAAGAGGCTCAATCGATCATTAATCCTCATCCCAAATAATGCAGTACAAACAGTATACTCGCTCTCAACAAAATGTTTTGATCATTAATCCTCATCCCAAATAATGTTTTTCATATGCATATCATCACTATATACTAATCTGTAAGTTGTAATTATATTTAGGAATTTCAAGTTGCCTCACTTTCTGATGCGGATTAAAAGAAAAAAAACGTTACGAACTTGATTCGTGAAAATTCCATTATCTGCAAAATTACAGTGAAAGTGTGTATTGCGATTTGTTATATGACGTGATTAGTACATGGTCAACATGTCTGCTGTTTAATCCTCTTTGTTGCTTCTAGTTTATGTTTGCACTAGCCAAAAAGATAACTAATAATAAACATGCAGATTCGTTTTACAGAAACAAAGTCGTAGCCAGTGTCTTACTTACCAAAGCCTGTTGCAGACGTGCATTCTCTTCTTGCAACACAGGCAGTTCCGCTTCCAGATCACTAGCATAAGCCTAGCCAATTAGAATACATGAAAACAAACTTTAGAAACAGACTTGGTGCGGCCCTTTTAAAGACCATGGTTTTAATCTAACGTATTTACATAGTCATACCTATTTTTTGTGAATATTTCTTCATAAATAGAAATTAAAACAAATTTATTTTTTCTGCAACCACTTAACAATGCATCTTCCATATTAATCCTTTACTATATAATCATTTCACTGTAAATAAACCGTAAATGTTGCTCTAGGATAAAATTAAGTATTAACAATAAATTTCAAATTATAAGGGTTTGAGGCTGGAAATTTCGATAGTTTTAACGAATCGGGATCCGTTTAAATAGAAAAAACAACCAAAAATGAATGTGGCCGGATCCATTCTAGATTTCTTCTTCATACACTTTACACACACACAATTACACAAATCTAGATCAACTTGTTGTATTTAACAAAAATAAATACTATTATATATCTCGCATTAATTTCGAAAAATACGAAGAATTACCTGGAAACTACAGGTGAACAGGAACGAAATTCATGAAGCACTTTCTTCATTGTTTCTGCAAGTAATTCAGAAATTTAAATAAAAATGAAGAATTAAATAAAAAGACATAAATTATACTCGTAAAAGATTGTTAAGTGAATAGAAATTGACACCTTATGTTTAATAAAAAGGGGCGATTGAGCTAGGATTGAATATTATGAGACAGCTTCTTGTACAAAGAGAGATCGATCGGCTGCAACGCGATTTCACCTCCAAAACCATGATTCGATGAAACTGTTACAGATAGGTCGGTGCTGATATTTATCCAGATATCAGTCGGATGCACAAAAGGGCCGGGCTTGGACCTTAAACAGCCCTGCCTTTAACCGGGGCCTGCTTTTATCTTGATCGAGCCGGATCGGGCTTTTCAAAAAGTTTCAAAAAGTTTCAGAGCTTGGGGAACATTAGATCATATCGGGCTTTATTAGAGATTTTGATTACTATATAGGTTAACAACTAAATTATTGCAAAAAAATATTAATTTACATAAAATATTTTATGAAAACACTAAATTATTGAGAATATTTAAATTGGGGAAAAAATGAATATGTTTTATAAATTTTATCTAAATATATACAATGTACTTATTAGTTTTTCTTTCATGGATCTTATAATAAAATATAGGGAAAATAAATTCATAAGTCCCTGAACTATTGGTGTTTTCTAAAGTAGATCCCTGAACTAAAAATTTCAACATTGACGTCCCTAAATTTTTAAATTTTTCTCACCGCAGTCCTTCCGTCAGTCAACCAGTAACGGATGTTGGGTTTTTGCTGACGTGGCATGCGGGTTGAATATGTGGACTACTATGTGGACGTCCACGTGGGAAAAAATAAAAAAAAATTTATAGAAAGCAGCATATGCATCTCATGTGAGAGTGAAATATATTCGGCCGTTACATTATATACATACATACATATATTATAAAAATAGGGTACATGTTTATAGTTTGGGGAAGATTACATTGAGAAATTGATTGAGATGAGGTCTAATGGGAGTAACACTACAATCAACTCAAGCTCTGTATCGAAGGCACAAGCCATCTATAAGTGCGGGTTTGAATGTCCCATTTGGACCTCCAACAAACCAAATAGCAGGGGAAAAAAGTATTTTGGATGTCCATTGTACAAGGTGAAAGAGAAGTACTGTGAATATTTTCAATGGTGTGATGATACTCTGCCTGATAAAATTGAATCTTTAAATTTCGAAGATGAAAAAGTTTCATCACTCCGCCTAGCTGTAATGGAAGCAAAATTTGGTGAGTTGGAAGCTGTGAAGAAAATGAAAATTAAAGCCCTGGAGTTTCAATTGCAAATGAAGGACAAAGACATTAAAGTTCTTGAAATTAAGTTGCAAATTTTCAAACTGGTTTTAGTTGTAATTGTTTGTGCCTTTGTAATCAATTTATGCATGTGAATCTTCCAAGTGACTTTGAAATTGTAATCAGATGAATCACTTGATTCATCCTCTAATATCTTGTATGAATCTAACTCATACTCACTCTCCCATCCTCGGTTCTCTACATCAATCTCCTCACTGTCCTTATTCTTTTGCGTCTTATCAATTTTTTTAGTTAACAAACTACTAAGGGGTATATGCAGTTCATCATCATCATTAGCTGGATTACTCTTAGACCTATAAACTTTCTTCTTCTTTTTCAGTACCTCTTCAAACTCTTCATCACAATCACTCAAATTCTGCATATACTCATCAATATCACTACCCTCACTGTCTTCTCCACTCTCACTACCCTCCTCACTCTCACTACCCTACCAACTATCACTATCCTCTCCACTCCCAACATTCTCTGCATTATATTCAGAGTTATCTTCACTAGACCCATCACATATTTCATCAATTTCACAAGAATGATCAACATACAAATCTATTCTACGAGTTTTCAAAGCATGATAACACATTAAATCTACGTTATCATCATTCCACAAAATCTTACAATTATAATCATCAAAAGGAGTACCAATTTTGTGCCAATAAATCTTAAACTCCTTATAATCAAGCTCAGTTCGAATGTAATTCTCAAATATTGGAAGAGACATAGTGCTTTGCTTATTAAGAATATTGACCTTACCTCCCTCATAACTTTTCCCACCATCATTACAAAGTGATGAATATACAAACTTCCCCCCGTGACGAATATACAAAGTGATTTCAGACTCCATCTGAAAAGTAGCACAAACCGTAATTAGTATCGATTTATTAGTAACGAAATTGAAAGAATTACAACCGTATTTACCTTAATCCCAGATATGAACCCTCAATTAAGAACCTAACCCTCAGTTATGAACCCTAAAACCCATTCATTTATCCCCTTATCTTTCTATACATATATGATATAATCAGTTTGTTTTAAAACATACTCACGTGAGAGACAAGTGTGTGTTTTACATTTTTCTTTTTTTTTGTTAAATTTTCTTTCCACATAGTAGTCCACATATTCAACCCGCATGCCACGTCAGCAAAAACCTAACGTCCGTTACTGGTTGACTGATGGAAGGACTGCAGTGAGAAAATTTTAAAAGTTTAGGGACGTTAATGTTGGAATCCAGGGATCTACTTTAGAAAACACCAATAGTTCAGGGACGTATGAATTTATTTTCCCTAAAATATATAAATAACATTGTTAGTCACGAATATGTAAATATTATGTGTTTAAAGTATTATTTAGATTAATAGTAAATGTAAATACATAAATATATAAAAAAATATATTAGAATAATCAAATTTTAATCGGATTTTTAATCGGGTCGAGCCGAGTATGTAAATATATATATAATTCTGAAATTATTATTTTATATATTAGTTGGACCCTTAATAATTTTCTAATTTTTTTATCTTACTTTTAACGATAGTCTTACTTTACGACCTTGCCCCAAGTTGAGACCAACGAAATTTATACTTAAGCGGGTTATTACTTACCGAATATTACTTAATCGAGATTTAACCGTCGATATAACATAAAGATTGCGGTTTACATGATCAGTGAAAGCTTTAAAATCAATTACGGAAATACCAATTCACATTTCAAAATCCACCAACTCAGCTCTCTCAGTGAAATGACAACATTTCTATCTTTTATGTTGTTTCAGCAAACACCAAATCAAATTTATTTTCTTCACCCGGATCTTTCTGAAATATTGCATGCAAATCCAAAAATGCAGTTGGTAATAATATCAATGACCATAGTAAATCCAATTCATTTACTAAAAGATATATGTTGGACAAAAGTTGTTTATGTTCAATATTGATGCCTAAAGTTTAAGTTGCACTCAGTGCCCCACTTCCCCGACCCAAGCCCCCTCATTTTCTATTTCAATATTTGTTCCATATGACTATTAGAGTATCTTCAACCCTCTGCACCGTTAGGCAAAAAATCTGCGTGTCAGTCTATTATACATAATATGTGAAAAATGGTACACTCCAACGAGAAGACTGTTAGCTTTAATTTTAGACAACGAAATAGACACACATTGTTGATTCTCTTGCATCATCTATAATACTCCATGTCACCTCCCGCCTAAAAATCTTCTAACTTTAACCCTAATTTAGGCCAAATCTTAATCAATTTTTTTTAATAACGTGGAACAAAATATCTGAAATCATTTTTTCAATATTTAATTTAAAATATTTAAGATATTTTTTAAATATATAATATTATAATATATAAATTATGTATATATCTTCATCATTAATATATATACATATAGATATATATATTTTTTACTTATATTTTAATTATAAAAAAATAATTTTGTGTAATATTAAGTGTAAAAAAATAATTTTCTTGTTAACTAAATTTTAAAAAATGTAATATAATAAGATATATTTTAGTCATATATTTGTATTTTATATGTAAGTAATGGTCATAATAATTATTCATTTTTATTTTATAATGTTTACTTAAAAATATTGACATAAATATAAAACTATTATAATTAAATATTTTTTATTGAATATCTTATTTTATTTTCAGTAATGTATAATAGAATAATTAAATTTATTTTAATTTTATATTTAAAATTAATAAAAATAATAATATTATAAATACAGCTAATGAGAATAGCAAATGTTACTGGATTAAAAGTGCTTACATTGTTTTTGACAAAAATGTTTACAGGATTTTAAATTTGAGTAACAGTTCATGATTTAATAGTTCTGAGATTTTTTAAGTAATTTATATAATTTTAATACAATGTTAATTTTGTGGAGTTTGAACTTCGGTGCCCGAAAATATGGGTTTATTTATAATAATCTTCTTAAATATCTAAATTAATTATATCAACTATAAAATATTACATACATGAGCACCCACCTATAATTTACATGTCATTTCTTATTATAATGGGAGTTAAATACTAACAGGACGGAACCAGAAATAAAATTTACGGGGGACCGACTAATATTTATAGGAACCAAACTATATTTTATATTATTTTTTCAAAATTTTACACTAAAAGTTCCGCCTAGGTCTATCGTCTTGTACTAACAAATAGTAGAAGATAAAGATAAGAATATAAACTAGGTCATGATCAATGCAATGAGTGATGACATAAGAATATTTACTTTTTATCGATGTTGCATGTTAGTATATAGAAAAAAATTTCTGGTTAGTGCGTATCTTCCGATCACACTTTAAAATTTTAGATAGACTCTTTCCATGGCAGCCCTCGAGCTTGTCCGAAACATGTTAAAAAATTATTTTAAGATAGAATAATTAAGCTAAAACAAATAAAACAAATAAACATTACTATGTGCCTGTTTGAGAAATCTTAAATAAGTAACTTATGAGTTAAAATAAATATGTGACTTATAAGTGATAAGTAAATAAATACTTATAAGTTATGTAAGTGTTTGAATAATTTTATTTATAAGTTAAATTATTTTTTTTACTTAAATGAACTAAAATAAATAATTTTTAAATATAATTATCTTAATTCTTGAATTTTATATTAGATTAATATTTACAAATATATTTTTTAAAACTAAAATTAATAAAAAAAATGAAAAAACATAATAAGCTGAGAAAAATTACCTCGTTACTAACATTCAACTTATCAGCTTTTAAGTTGTAAAGTCAACTTATAGGTTGCTTCAAGTCAACTTATAAGTTGTTACGACAAAAGTTGTCGATAAGCTGTTACGGGCTTATAAGTCAACTTCGTAGACAAACAGGTTTTATCTAAGTTCGAAAAAGAAAACATTACAATCTATAAAGTTAACTGGCGAAATAACCTTTAAATCAATCTCTAAGAATTCTAGCAGAATTATAATCTTATAATCTGATGACTGCTTATTCACGTTTCATCAATCTTCACGTCTTGAACTATATTTCCTTCCATTGCGACGTTGAAGCATTCCCCACAAAAAAAACGTGCATGTACTTGTACCACTCTGTAGTTAAAAAGAAAAAATCATTATAATCAAGCATATGCTATAATCAGGTGGTGTATACATGATCCAATACTTCATCAAATGAATTTTTACTTTATCTTCCCCTATGATGTTTGAAGCGGCCGGACAACTAACACCAATATGACGATACAAGTAATACTATACACATAGCGAAATGAAAGATGAAAGATGACCTTGCACCCTTTTATTACGTTCAATATACTTCTGTTCATTTCATATGCATACACATAGGCAATTTGGACAGCATATCTCATGGATAATCACTTTTTTCATCAAGCCTGACAACTGGACCCTTAAGTTTTTGGCTGAGCAGAAAGTGAGCAATTGGTTGCAGTGTAATTGGATAAGAAATTGATGACGAGGTACAATTATACTAATCTTTACAGAAAAGTTCAAGAATAAACTGTTGCTGATGCGCAACAGGGACATGATAGTTTTGAAGGAGGGGTTGACAGAAAATCTAGAGGAGAGGGACATGATATTTAATTCCAACACTGTCAATTACTTTATGAATTAAAAGGTGTTTATTCAAATACCAAGTATAACAAGATGGAAATTCCTGGGGATAGAGTAGCTTTTAGATCTGGTACAGGAAGTTAAGAAAAAGGTAGACAAACCAATCACAGAAGCACATTTATTTAGTGAACATTTTTAAAAAGGAGCCTGTACACATTTAATATTTCTTTGTTGTCTACAACAGAAGACTAGATGGTTAAAATTAAGACCCTAATTACAAGCATGCAAGGCATTATATCTGTGACCTCATTTATCCACTAAAGTTAATTCCTTTATCCACTAAAGTTAATTCCTTCAACAGTTGTGAAAACTGAAAAGGTAAGACTATATATATAAAGATCATATGCCAATTAGGAATTTGAACAACCGCCAAAGCGGTATTCAATTGGGAATATGAACGATTACTGCAGAGGAAAGGAAGGAATACCAAGTATTTATGTACTATATATGCAAAAAGATAATAAATAGGGTCTTTGAAAAAGATGAAGAGACTAAAGTAATTATCATCACCTTTTGCTTTCTGCACCCATGTACTATTCTAGGCATTACCGCATCTAGTAGGTTGCAGCTGCTCTAAATAATTGGATGGACATTAAAGAAGAATCCACAGTAATAATATTTTGAGGCTTCATCTGAGCCAATCACGGTCAGATGCTATGGATTTAGATGGCCTGCAACAGCTTCCTCAAGCAATTGCTGAAAACAGGGCACTTGTTAAGAAAATTATAAGAAAAAGTTTATAAGAAGATCAATAATATTAATCCAAAGGTACTTATTACTAGACATTCTCATGTTACAGTAATGCACACCACTTCCATGAATAAGTAAAATATCTATGATTTGATATTGCCGGTAAAATATATAGCAGACACTGACTATGTACACCATTCAGAATGAGCTGTGACCAATCTCCAGTGGAGTAATTTGGAATATGTAACCAAAAAAATTTGATAATATGTTATTCTGAGTCTTCATATGAGATTTATAACTCCAAATGTGAATACTTAAAAGTAAAAATTGACTACTTTTGCATTCACCAAATGACGTTTCATTGCGAAAATTCTATCGATTTTAGTAAAGCATGAATTTCTATAATAAATTTAAAATAATAGCAAAAAAATAACAACTGCAACAAATATTACAAATCTTGCATTAATTTGAAAAATGAAAAAATTACCTGGAAACTAGATGTCAACGACTCAACGGGGGAGGGGATTCACGGAGCATTTTCTTCATTGATTCTGCAAGTATTTCAGAAATTTATGAAGTAAAAGTAGAAGTATTAGTTCGATAATAAAACTAAAAAAAATCACAGATAAGGATAGTAAAATAATTTGGTCAAATTGTCTAACTGTGCCACAAGCCCACAATCATATGTATACACACACATGAATAATCAAGATTGTACAAGTGAATAGAGTCTGGAAATTGACACCTTCTAGATAACGAATTACAACTTCAAATCAAAATGAATTGTGGAAATCCTAGGCAATAGAGATACATTTATATTCAACTGTTGTAGGAAAGTCATGACTAATTAGGCTACTTATCTGACTAATCTTGTGCATCTGTTTTACGTTTAATATATATATATATATAACATGCATTCTACTTGTATTGATTTAATAATATAGTTTATTATTTTCATTCCAACAAAATACGGCAAAATCTTACCAGCATATGGTAACCCTTTTTTTATCTCAAACTTCTTTCCATGATCGAGGACTGCAATAAAATCTTCTGTAGAAAGATAAGCCCCCTTTTTTTATCTCAAACTTCTTTCCATGATCGAGGACTGCAATACAATCTTCTGTAGAAAGATAAGCCCGATCCACCTGAAAAACAGGTAAGATGTCAAATTCTGAGGCAGAGCCTTCATCTACAAGGCAGTAGATTCAAGTTCTTAAAAAATTGACATGATATCATTCCACTTGAAGCTGCTCCATAAGCAATCTATTTTCAGAATTGTCACACAACCAATAGAACTCAAAGTAAAAAAGAAATGATAGTTAATGTGATTTTACGTCAGCCAAAACAAGTTTTTGCATATTTGGCACTTAAAAAAAAGATGTTTAGTTCGGGTTAAGAGACACTTGCATATATGTTATCTACCTTAAAGGTTTCTATATATCTAAAATTGTTATACGTTTTATAAGGAGATTTACTGCACATATTTTCCTCCACTTATCTTAGTTCATAATTAAGTTTTTACATCCCTTATTTCGAAGAAGAGTGTCAACAAACAGGAGATGATGACAGCTATGCTCATTTATTGTGCACTATTGAAGTACAAAACTAAGGGAACCCACACATAAGACTGTATACCTCAGATTCAAAAGTAATTGCATCTCCTTGTTCAGTGAAGCATTTTCGATCAGACAGGTTGTCTAGATAATCCAATGTTTCCAAACCTTCTATCCTCACTTCACTGTAAACCATATGAATTTTGGTCAGTCCAGGTAGCAGAAACAAAAGAGGAAGAGCTAAATACTGTAAATTTCACTACGGAAAAGCTTTCATGGTATCAAGAAATCTAATTAACCAACAAGATCGCAAACTCTACATTCTTTCTCCTTTATAATTATGTGGCAAATGATCAAAATAACAGTGAAAAGGGGGAAGTGTCTAAATGGCACATCTGAAAAGGCTCCCAGCGTCACTTTCAACTATATAAAGCTATGTTAACAAATTCATATTATTATATGTGGATTGATAATAATCACTATCATTCATGTACCCAAGAAACTCTTAGCCTACAGTTTTTACTGTCCTGCCATTTCTCTACCTACAAATATGATCTTAGATGTGAAAACATATACACAGGTGAACTACAAAAAAAAGTAATACATCAACTTCACCAAGTACAAAATGTTTCTATAACTAAAGGTTTGTATCATCTCAAAGTTATCAAACATGTGGAAGCTTCCAGGGATCCAATCAGCATATAGCATATGGGAACTTGCAACATGATCACTATCTTCTGCGGTTATATAAAATTATTATTTTTTTTAAATACCGGTTAGGCCTAGTTTGTAAAGGAAAAAACAATATATCTGCATAGAAGTACTTTTAAAAAACCTGGCGTAACTAGAATATACTTGTCAGGTAAATTAGTAGGAAAATACATCAAAAGTCAACCTGTAGGGCCACTGCTTTAAATCTTCCTCTGAAGGACTGAGCAGCAAGTCAAATAAGTCTTTCCCGCTAAGCCTTCTGTTTTATGGGAGGAGGATCATTATCAATTCTCCATCCTTTGTTTCTTGCATGACCTTTTTCTTAAAATGAAGCGGAGGAGCGAAACTAGAGAATATTTTAAAACATGCATCAAGTTATCGGTACAATGATTTCAAATAACAAGACTGCAATGTGCATATAACGATAATTGGTATATACCTTGGGAAAACAAACAGAGATTCCTCCTCGCTTGCATTATAAGGCCTGGGAATCTACAGAAAACATTTAGGAATATATTTAAAATTACGCCCGGTATTGTATATTAAGCAGCATAACTTGATTACTCATCACTCGCTCAACAAATACATAACGCACATTTTAAACTTACAACTATTCTCCTCCCTTTTTTCTAGTTTCTAAAGTACAAATTTGGTCATTCTGTAATGCGCCACAACCCAGAATTTATTTTCTTAAGGAAATTCCATCATGGATCACTTACAGAGAGATAATTCAAACAACAAGTTGTCGCTAGAAGCACTTAAATAGCAAGCCAAAAGAACAACTTAAGATTACAACCTAAATAACAACATAGATTGCAATTACCAGCAAGAAAGCCTGCACATAATCATTATACACTTCAATGCCAGGGGGCACAAGAGGCAGTAGTAGTGCAAGAAAGTCTGCTCATTATACACTTTAATTGTAGTACCACACAACAGGGAAAAGTGGTGTTTTTTTAGAAACATTATTATGGAAAATTTCAATATAATTTGTCATCCAAAGTTAGATGGGTCAAATTAGTTTGCCTAAGCTCTTGAACGAAACATCGAATATTGGGTATTATTCTCTTAAAAGATTTTGTGTGTTCTGCGTTTTACCGAAAGGAAATGGTGATACATGTATTTGTGTAATGAGAAATATAAATCTTTTGCGATGTTGGTGTAGTGCGTCAGAAATCGGATTACAGCTTTTGAGTCGAATCCGAAACATCACAAAAAGTGGAGCTCTGAGGTTGGTAAGAATAAGATACTAAGATTCATAGACGGAGAAGAAATAAAGGAGCCTGTACACATCTAACTATCCTTTGTTGTCTACAACAGAAGACTAGAAGGTTAAATGAAGACCCTGATTAAAAGTTAGCAAGAAATTATATTTGAGACCTCATACATCCGCTAAGGTAAATTTCATCAACAGTCGTTGACAAATAACTAAATAAGACTATATATCTACAAATCATATGGGCCAATTAGGAATCTGAACAATTACTAAAGCGGAAAGTATTCAATTGGGAATATGAACAATTGTCGAAAAGGAAAGAAAGGTATACTTAGTTCTCTAATATATTCGCGAAAAGGTAATAAATAGGGGCTTTAGACAGAAATTAAAGGGACTAGGGTAATAATCTTTATCTTTTGCTTTCTACAACCATGTATTATTCTGGGAATTACCAGATCCAGTAGGTGCAGCTGCTCTATAATATTTGGACTCGGGTACACAGAGTCATACATATCCAAGTATCCATCATCTACCCACATCTGCAAACATATACAAAGTCACCTTCAAAGCACCGGTAGATCTGCGATTATTACCGGAGGGATGATTTTTACGGCAAACTTTGAATATTTTTTGGTGAGGTACAATTATTTTCCAGTAATGACAAAGAAAGAAGGATTCGGTTTCAAGACCATGAATCTGGCACGGATTCCGCGCCGACACAGGTACCGCCTATTGAATAGCCGAGTCGGAGCAACACAGCCAGCAATGGGTATGAACCCTTATCAAAGGATTAGAAGAGGCTCAATCTATCATTAATCCTCATCCCAAATAATGGAGTACAAACACTATACTCGCTCTCAACAAAATGTTTTGATTTTACAGGTGATTAGATTTAGGTTTCCATTTTAGGGCTTTCATTTTAGGACTTTCAGTTAGGTATACATCACTAACTGATCTAACTGATTACGGCTTCAATTTAACTTTCTTCCATTTAGTCATAGGTTTTGCATTAAAGGCCGAGTGTATCCTGTGATTCTACCTGTTGAAGATAAAAAAGTTACCGGAAAGGTTTGTTTAATAATCCATCTTGACTTTCAGCCTGAATAGCATTAATGATATATAGCCCGCTATAGTATTAATAATTTCCATTCTTTATCTAGTCATGAACTTTTAGATATAATCTTCAAATTACTTACTTCCATGTGATGATTCTCTTACTATTATCATCATAGAACTTTTGAGCAATTTGCATGTGTGCTTTGTGACATCGGGTAACATAGGTTTCTATAGCTTATCCAATGTAAAAAATCACATACCCGTTGTTTTAATAACTGAATCATCAAAAGCAATAATGCTTTTCATATGCATAGCATCACTATATACTAATCTGTAAGTTGTAATTATATTTAGGAATTTCAAGTTGCCTCACTTTCTGATGCGGATTAAAAGAAAAGAAAATGAAAGAAATCATTTATGAACTTGATTCGTGAAAATTCCATTATCTGCAAATTTACAGTGAATGTGTGCATTGCAATTTGTTATATGAAGTGATTAGTACATGGTCAACATGTCTGCTTCTTTATTCTCTTTGTTGCTTCTAGTTAATGTATGCACTAGCCAAAAAGAAGTAACTAATAATAAACATGCAGATTCATTTTAAACAAACAAAGTTGTAGCCAATGTCCTACTTACCAAAGCATGTTGCAGACGGGCATTCTCTTCTTGCAACACGTGCAGTTCCGCTTCCAGATCACGACTATAAGCCTAGCCAATCAGAATACATAAAAACAAACTTTAGAAACAGACTTGGTGCGGCCCTCTCAAAGACCACGGTTTTAATCCAACATATTTACATAGTCATACTTATTTTTTGTGATTATTTCTTCGTAAATAGAAATTATTAACAAAATTATTTTTCTGCAACCACTTAACAAAGCACTAGGTATCACTTTGCACCTATCATATTAATCCTTCACTATATAATCATTTCACTGTAAATATACCGTAAATGCCTCATTGCCCTCCGATAAAGTTAAGTACATATTAACATTAATTTTTCAAATTATACGGGTTTACGCCTGGAAATTTCGACATTTCAACGTGATCCGTTTAAATAGAAAGAACAACCAAAAATGAATGTGGCCGGATCCATTCTAGATTTCTTCTTCATACACTTTACACACACACACAATTACACAAAACTAGATCAACTTGTTGTATGTAACAAAAATAAATACTATTATATATCTCGCATTAATTTCGAAAAATACGAAGAATTACCTGGAAACTACACGTGAACAGGAGCGGAATTCGTGGAGCACTTTCTTCATTGTTTCTGCAAGTAATTCAGAAATTCAAACAAGAATGAAGAATTAAATAATAATAATAAAAAATTATCCTCATAAAAGATTGTATAAGTGAATAGAGTCTCGAAATTGACACCTTATAAATAATAAAAAGGGGCGATTGAGAGATTGAATATGTTGAGACAGCTTCGTGTACAAAGAGAGATCGATCGGATGCAACTCGATTTCACCTCTAAAACCATGCTTCTATGAAATTGCTTGTATATGTAAAAGATATAATCCCTAAGCCGTATTATATAGGCCATGCCGGGGACGAGCCCAAGTCCACTGCCCATTTCCTTATTTTTGAAGCCTGTTAAGCAAAATATGGGCTTAGTAAATTAAGTGGCCCAACTAGCCCAAGTCCAACTTTAGTATGTCCTACTTAATTATTATTTAATCAGTTTTATGTAATTTTTAATTTGTAATATAATTAAGATATATATATATATATTAATAATGAAATGATTAAAAAAAGATTTCAAAAGAAATGAAAATATTAAAAAAATGAAAAAAAAATGAAAATTTTAAAATTTAAATAATAATAGGATTGAAAATAAAAATTGAATACACTCGGATTTTGAAAAACTTTTTCTAATCTCTATTAAATACCATCAGATTTTAAAATATTTTTTTAAATTCAAATTCAATGCCTCTTTATTTCAATTATCTAAAAAAATCCTTTAAAATCTTGATCGAATACATTCCCGGATTCGGTGCCCCACTCCCCCGGCCCCAGCCCACTCATTGTCTACTTCAATATTTCTTGCATATGGCTATATCACAGACTTTTTTCAAGTATGTTTTGACATTTAAAGTCATATTCTTTAACAAAAATATTTAAAGAATTTTAAATCTGAGTGACAGTTCATGATTTAATAGTTCTGAAATTTTTCTAAAGTAATTTACATAGTTTTAATACAACGTTGATTTTATGGAGTTCGAATTTCGGTGACCGAAAATATGGGTTAATTTGTAATAATCTACTTAAATATCTAAAATAATTATATCAACTATTAAATATTACATACATGATTGCATGTCATTTCTTATTATAATAGGAGTTAAAAACCTAACAAGACGGAACCAGAAATAAAATTTATGGGGACCGACTAATATTTGGAGAAACCAAACTAAATTATTTTATATTTTTTTCAACATTTTACACTAAATTTTTTGTGAACTTAGACAGTCGGCGGATATCAAGACTTTCTCCCGGTGCCCTCTAATTCCGCCTCCTAAGGTCAGATAACAGATAAGAATATCTACTTTTTATCGATGTTCCATGTTAGTTATATATAAAAAATCTGGTTAGTGCGAATCTTCCAATCACACTTTAAAATTTTAGATTGATCCGTTACTCGTTATTATGGCAGCATTTTCTGACATAATTGGTGGGGGAGGGGGTTTTGAGCTTGTCCGAAACACATGTTAAAAAATTATTTTAAGATAGAATAATTAAGCCGAAACAAATAAACATTACTATCTAAGTTTAAATAAAAAACTTTACAATCTATAATGTTAACGGACGATATAACTTTTAGGTCAATCTCTAAGAATTCTAGCAGAATTAGAATCTGATGACTGCTTCGGAATAACGCATCAACCATATTCACGTCATCATCAATATTTACATCTTCAACTATATGTCCTTCCATTGCACTTCTAAGCTTTTCATGACGACGTTGAAGCATTCCCCACGAAAATTGGTGCTTGTACCACTCTGTAGTTAAAAGGAAAAAATCATTATAATCAAAGCACATGCTATAATCAGGTGTGTATACATGATCCAATACTTCATCAAATGAATTTTTACTTTATCTTCCCGGATGATGTTTGAAGCGGCCGTACAACTACAACTAATTTTGACGATACAAGTAATACTATACACATAGCGAAAGAAAAGATGAAAAATGACCTTGCACCCTTTTATTACGTTCAATATACTTCTGTTCATTTCATATGCATATACATAGGCAACTTCAGCAACATATCTCATGGATAATCACTTTTTTCATTAAGACAGACCATGGGGCCCTTAAGTTTTTGGCCGAGCAGAAAGTGAGTAATTGGTTGCAGCATAAATGGATAACAAATTGATGAAGTACCATTATACTAATCTTTACAGAAAAGTTCTGTTGCGCAACATAAGGCCTTGGATTCCTGTTTTAAAGAAGATCCCAAGGGCATGATAGTTTTGAAGGAGGGGCTAAGGACAAAAAAGCTAAAGTATAGCAAGGGTGTTGTAATCTTTTACTTGAAGTAGAGGTTTAGTATAAACAGACCATCAATATTTTAATTACGTTCATGTTTGAACTATTATTCAGAAAATAGAAGTTATTATTCCACCAACGTCTCTCTCTATAACTGAATCCTATCTGATTCTCTTGCATTTCTAGCCTAAACTTTCTATTCCTTAACTTGTATACTATTCCAAGAAATCAAACACAAACAAAAACATCAGAAAAACAGAAAACTACATGTCAAGGCATGTCACTGAATTTAATAGTGTTGTCATTGATTTAGTATTTTTATAGCAGAAAATATTTAGCCAGAGCAATATTTGGTTGGCATATAATAGAATTACTTCATCCAAGGTGAAACTCGATAAGTTGTAGTGGGAAAAGTTTCCTCAACTGTATGCACATCAATATCAGCATACAAATTCTTCAGTTTAGTAAGCTTAAGACCTCCAAATTACAATTGTAGGCTGAAATTAATATAAGCACATTATGGACTCAAATCATCATTTTAACAAATCATACCTTGGCAAACTTTTGTCTGTTGTAAATTAAAATGTTTTACATCTACATTTTACAAATTCAAATTCCAACATTGTCAATTACTCTATGAATTGAAAGGTGTTTATTCAAATACCAAGTATAACAAGAAGATGGAAATTTCTATTTAATTTATTGCATTGTTAGTTTAATTTTACATTAAACAAATACTCTAAGTCCATATTCGACATGAAAGTTTATTCTAAAAATATTGTACGGCCATCATCAGGGGATAGAGTAGCATCTAGATCTGGTACAGGAAGTTAAGAAAACGGTAGAGAAACCAATCAGAGAAGCACATTTATTTAGTGAACATTGTTCAAAAGGAGCCTGTACACATTTAATATTTCTTTGTTGTCTACAACAGAAGACTAGATGGTTAAAATTAAGACCCTGATTACAAGCTAGCAAGGCATTATATTTGAGACCTCATTTATCCACTAAAGTAAATTCCTTCAAAAGTTGTGAAAAGGTTAGACTATATATCTACAGATCATATGCCAATTAGGAATCTGAACAATCGCAAGCGGTATTCAATTAGGAATATGAACAATTACCGCAGAGGAAAGGAAGGAATATCAAGTATTTATATACTATATATGCAAAAAGATAATAAATAGGGTCTTTGAAAAAGATTAAGAGACACCTTTTGCTGTCTGCACCCATGCATGTACTATTCCGGGCATTACCGCATCTAGTAGGTTGCAGCAGCTCTAAATAATTGGATGGACATTAAAGAAGAATCCACAGTAATAATATTTTGAGGCTTTATCTGAGCCAATCATGGTCAGATGCTATGGATTTAGATGGCCTGCAACAGCTTCCTCAAGCAATTGCTGAAAACCAGGGCACTTGTTAAGAAAATTATAAGAAAAAGTTTATAACATGATCAATAATATTATTCTAAAGGAACTTATTATTAGACCTTCCCGTGTTACAGTAAAGCACACCACTTCCATGAATAAGTAAAATATCTATGATTTGATATTGCCGGTAAAAGATATAGCAGACACTAACTATGTACACCATTCAGAATATGCTGTGACCAGTCTCCAGTGGAGTAATCTGGAATATGTAACAAAAAAAATTGATACCTCAGAGAAGCAAATGACTAAATATGGTATTCTGAGTCTCCATATGAGATTTATGAATCCAAATGTGAATATTTAAAAGGTAAAAATTGACTACTTTTGCATCCACCAAATGACGTTTCTTAACCTCCCAATATGGTTGCACCGATGACATCAGTAATATGTTGGGTAGTATTTCAATTCTAGTGGATTTTTTTTTGTGAAAATTCTATTGATTTTAGTAGAGCATGAATTTCTATAACAAATTTAAAATAATAGCAAAAAAATAAAATCTAAAAAATAACAACGGCAACAAATATTACAAATCTTGCATTAATTAAAAAAATGAAAAAATTACCTGGAAACGAGATGTCAATGACTCAACAGGGGAGGGATTCATGGAGCATTTTCTTCATTGATTCCGCAAGTATTTCAGAAATTTATGAAGTAGAAGTTGAAGTTCAATAATAAAACTAAAAAAAATCACAGATAAAGATAGTAAAATAATTCAGTCAAATTGTCTAACTATGCCACAATATAATCAAGATTGTATAAGTGAATAGAGTCTGGAAATTGACACCTTCTAGTTCTAGATAACAAATTACAACTTCAAATCAAAATGAATTGTGGAAATCCTAGGCAATAGAGATACATTTATATTCAACTGTTGTAGGAAAGTCATGACTAATTAGGCTACTTATATGACTAATCTTGTGCATCTGTTTTACGTTTAACATATATATAACATGCATTCTACTTGTATTGATTTGAAAATATAGTTTATTATTTTCATTCCAACAAAATACAGCCAAAATCTTACCAGCATCTTGTAACCCTTTTATTGATCTCAAATTTCTTTCCGTGATCGATGACTGCAATACAATCTTCTGTAGAAAGATAAGCCCGATCCACCTTAAAAATAGATAAGATGTCAACTTCTAAGTCTAAGTCAGAGCCTTCATCTACAAGGCAGTAGATTCAAGTTTTTAAAAAATTGACATGATATCATTCCACTTGAAGCTGCTCCATAAGCAATCTATCTTCAGAATTGTCACACAACATATAGAACTCAAAGTAAAAAAGAAATGATAGTTAATGCGACTTTACATCAGTCAAAACAAGTTTTTGCATATTTGGCACTTAAAAAAAAAGATGTTTAGTTTGGGCTAAGAGACACTTGCATATATATTATCTACCTTAAAGGTTTCTATATATCTGAAATTGTTATATGTTTTATGAGGAGATTTACTGCACATATTTTCCTCCACTTATCTTAGTTCATAATTAAGTTTTTACATCCCTTATTTCGAAGAAGAGTGTCAATAAACGGCAGATGATGACAGCTATGCTCATTTATTGTGCACTATTGTAGTACAAAACTCAGGGAACCCACCCATAAGACTGTATAACTCAGATTCAAAAGTAATTGCATCTCCTTGTTCACTGAAGCATTTTCGATCAGACAAGTTGTCTAGATAATCCAATGTTTCCAAATCTTCTATCCTCACTTCACTGTAAACCACATGAATTTTGGTCAGTCCAGGTAGCAGAAACAAAAGAGGAGGAGCTAAATACTGTAAATTTCACTACGGAAAAGCTTTCATAGTATCAAGAAATCTAATTAACTAACAAGATCGCAAAGTATACATTCTTTCTCTTTTATTATTATGTGGCAAATGATCAAAATAACAGTGAAAAGGGGGAAGTGTCTAAATGGCACATCTGAAAAGGCTCCAAGTTTTTGGACGGTATATCTCATGGATAATCGCTTTTTTCATTAAGACGGACCACTGGGCCTTTAAGTTTTTGGCTGAGCAGAAAGTGAGTAATTGGTTGCAGCATAAATGGATAAAAATTGATGAAGTACAATTATACTAATCTTTACAGAAAAGTTCAAGAATATATTGTTGCTGATGCGCAACACAAGGCCTTGGATTCCTGTTTTAAAGAAGATCCCAAGGACATGATGGTTTTGAAGGAGGGGTTAAGGACAGAAAAGCTATAGTAGCAGGGGTGCCAACCCAGTTTGTTACATTGTTTGATGCTGTTACTGTGCCCTGGTGCAGCTTCCTTGTCAAGTATAATATCAAATTTGATGATATTCCATAGTAGCCCATCCTTTCAAATATCTCATACACTGTTACATTAATATTTTCATTGTCAATTAGTATTAATATGCTTCTCTGCATAACTGGCTATATTTACTACTATATAATATTTTTTTATTTAAATACAAAAGGGCACAAATTAGTTGGTGCATGATATTGTAGTTGCTACAACATGAAGATAAATGAGGGTAAAAACTCTATACGAACTATATTTTTATATTACACAAAAATTCTTTTACTGTAAGTAGAGGTTTAGTATAAATAGACCATCAAAGCCTTTTGCACAAAAATTCTTTTACTGTAAGTAGAGGTTTACTCTCTCTCTCTCTATCTCTCTCTCTATATATATGTATAGTTATCTATGTATATTATAATTCCTACTGCCTGTTTTGAATAGTATCTTCACCCCCTTCCTAGCCTTTTACCCTGAAAGTTGCAAAGAATTACATCTCTTGCCATCATGCTTTCCTGTGCTGCAGCTAAATGTACTTCTTTGAACTCTCACATGTAAACAAGCTTCCGCCGGAAGCTTTAACTTTAAAATTCAAATTTCAAATTTGCGTACACACTTCCCTAGAATTCAAATCCAACCTTTATAATAGCTTATCATTTTTTCAATATTCTAATTTTAGTATTGGATCTTCTTTTCTTTACGAACAGTCTTTGTTTATGTTCATAACACTGCTTTTACATTTGTTACATATATACTACATACACTACTTATGTATTTGTATTTGTTGCAGGTTATCTATTGCTGAGAAAGTTTTCGATGATATGCCTGAAAGAAAAAGTTATTAAGTTTCCACTTTGTAGTTATATTTTTGATTTAGTTATTATTATTGGTTTGTTTTTGAGATATATATGTAGAAGTTTCTTTCCGTATTAATCATTTGCATTTTGCAACTAACCATATATGATGCATTATATTTGTTGCTGTATATATTTTGTTGAGATTGTTTGACGAATTGATTAAAAGAAAGGTCGGAAAATGCTACAAATGCAGACTGAGTTAGCTCATGATCAGGGAGAACCATATTCAAAACTCAATATTTTTGAGAAGCATCTACAAGAGAGGCGGTGTTACCTATACCAATTTACAGCAACCTGAGCAGCATGTCTTAAGGGATGAAAAGAGTTCACAGCATTCACGTGATGGAGAGCGCCTTAAACAGGAGGCAGAACTCGAACAATTAGAGAGTGATACCGACAGGTTGAGGACTGAAATTATGAATATCCAAAAGGAACAGGAGAATGCAGATAATTATCTGTTATCTGTTAAAGAGAGGCTGAGAAGGACTGAACAGAAGCAACAACAGATGTTCATTAGCATGGCCAAAGCATTTCAGAACCCCTTATTTAGCGAGATTCTTATGCAGCAGCTCAGGCCGAAATTCCTGGAACTTCAAAGAAACAAAAGCTGATTGCTCCACAGTGCAACAAAGGTCCAGCGGAGGCATCCTATTATCCTATATATGCAAAAAGATATAAATAGGGTCTTTGAAAAAGATGAAGAGACTAAAGTAATTATCTGCACCTTTTGCTTTCTGCACCCATGTACTATTCTGGGCATTACCGCATCTAGTAGGTTGCAGGTGCAGCTGCTCTAAATAATTGGATGGACATTAAAGAAGAATCCACAGTAATAATATTTTGAGGCTTCATCTGAGCAAATCACGGTCAGATGCTATGGATTTAGATGGCCTGCAACAGCTTCCTCAAACAATTGCTGAAAACCAGGGCACTTGTTAAGAAAATTATAAGAATAAGTTTATAACAAGATCAATAATATTAATCTAAAGGAACTTATTACTAGACCTTCTCATGTAAAAGTAATGCACATGAATGATTACTGAACATGAAAATATGCAAGATATAAAATGATGGTCAACATGTCTGCTGCTTAATCCTCTTTGTTGCTTCTAGTTTATGTTTGCACTAGCCAAAAAGATAACTAATAATAAACATGCAGATTTGTTTTAAAGAAACAAAGTCGTAGCCAGTGTCTTACTTACCGAAGCATGTTGCAGACGTGCATTCTCTTCTTTTATCACGTGCAGTTCCGCTTCCAGATCACGAGTATAAGGCTAGCCAATTAGAATACATGAAAACAAACTTTAGAAACAGACTTGGTGAGGCCCTCTCAAAGACCACGGTTTTAATCTACCGTATTTACATAGTCATGCCTATTTTTTGTGAATATTTCTTCATAAATAGAAATTAAAACAAATTTATTTATTCTGCAACCACTTAACAATGCATCTTCCATATTAATCCTTTACGATATAATCATTTCACTGTAAATAAACCGTAAATGTTGCCCTAGGATAAAGTTAAGTATTAACAATAAATTTTCAAATTATATGGGTTTGAGGCTGGAAATTTCGATAGTTTTAACGGATCGGGATCCATTTAAATAGAAAAAACAACCAAAAATGAACGTGAACGTATCCATTCTAGATTTCTTCTTCATACACTTTACACACACACAATTACACAAAGCTAGATCAACTTGTTGTATTTAACAAAAATAAATACTATTATAAATCTCGAATTAATTTCGAAAAATACGAAGAATTACCTGGAAACTACACGTGAACAGGAACGAAAATCATGGAGCACTTTCTTCATTGTTTCTGCAAGTAATTCAGAAATTCAAATAAAAATGAAGAATTAAATATAAAAAAAAAATTATACTCATAAAAGATTGTACAAGAAGAGGACCTTAAGAATCTCTGCACTCCATGAAATGGTGAGCAGTGAGCCCAACAATTGCTTGCAGGAAACATAAAAACATTTTCAAACTTGAGTTGAAACTGTACGGGGACGGGGACGAGATTCGTGGAGCACTTTCTTCATTGTTTCTACAAGTAATTCAGAAATTCGAATAAAAATGAAGAATTAAACTAAAAAAAAACATAAATTATACTCATAAAAGATTGTACAAGTGAATTGAGTCTTGAAATTGACACCTTATAATTAATAAAAAGGGGCGATTGAGAGATTGAATATGATGAGGCTGCTTCGTGCATCGTGTATTGAGAGATTGAAAGATTGTATAAGTGCATCATGCTTCGATTAAATTGGGTATGTTACAGATATAAACAACTCGATTTGGGTATGTAAATTGGGCCGGACTTTGGCCCGCAGGGTTTGATTTTGTACGGATCAAATTGGGGTGGGTTTTTCGAGAAATGTCGGTCTCCCTCTATATTCTTGGGGTGGTATTATTGGGCTTTTTTTTACCGATTCAGATTGGATCGGATTTTTACTAATTTGAATTGGATCGAGTTTTATTAGAAATTCTAAAAACTACATAGGTTAACAACTAAATTATTGCATAAATGTATTATTTTGTATAAAGTATTTTATAAAAAAACAACTTTATTGAAAACATTTAAGTTGGGGCAAAAATGAACATGTTTATAAATTAATACGTTTTATAAATGTTATTCAAATATATATAGTGTACTTATTATATCTTCTTTCATGAATCTTATAATAAAGTATAAAAATAATATTATTATTCACGAATATATAAATATATTTGTGTCTTTAACTCCAAAACCATGATTACAACTCGATTTCACCTCCAAAACCATGATTACATGAAATTGATTACAATAAACGGGTGCTAATCCCTAACCCTAAGCCGTATTATATAGGCCGAACAAGTGCCATTTCCTTATTTTTGAAGCAAAACATGGGCTTGGTTTATATTATATAGGCCGAACATGTATATATAATATATACACACACATATATATATATGTATATGTATGTGTGAATTTATGTAAAAAAAACCTTTAACTTATGGTCTTCATAATTCATAAAATATATGATAATGTTGGTTTATATTGGTATTTTACTCCGTCATTATGGCATGAACGGATAATATTAACTAAAATAAATAATCTTGGTAAAGTTTACATATTAAAATACAACCCGAAAGCGCCTAGTATGCCGTGAGATGTGGATTTATTAATATTTTTTGAGAGAGGGGAAAGAGTTACTGAGGTCGGAAATTAAAATTGAAGAATACTAAAATTCAAATAACAATTATAAAATAAAATCTTATGTAAACAAACAACTATATTATGTAAAATTACTAAAATTTCTAAAAAATTTCCATGGATCGTCCTTAACAGTAAAAAACAAGAAATGTCACTACAAGTCTCTACGTTAATTGTAGATAAACACTATTACACCAATGTCATCAAAATAAAAATCTACTCATATACAAAAATAAATCCATCATCATTAGGAGGGGGGACAACATGAAATATTATCAACAAGGAAAACTAAAATAATATCGATTCGCCCAATATAGAGCATGTCCGTGCATTGCACGGGCTACAGAGCTAGTTAATCATTATTATGGAACATTGTGATATGCTCAACCAGATCGAATTGTAGTTGACGATGTTTCTGCCTGTTACAAAGTTGGATAGTCCTTCCGATATACATTTCATTAGAGGCTAAAGATTCTTCGCCTAAGTTTGGAGGCGGTAAGCCATATGTTGCATCATCGTAAGATGGTAAAGCGCCAAAGGGAGTGACGTATGTGTCTCTCTCATCCTCAACGATCATATTATGTAGTATAATACACGCTCTCATTATTTTAGCGAGATCTTCTTTATCCCAAAATTGTGTTGGATCATGTACAATTGCAAATTGAGATTGCAACACGCCAAATGTCATTTCTACGTTTTTTCGATGACCTTCTTGATATTTGGAGAACAATTTTCTCTTTTCACCTTGTGGGCGTGGAATTGTTTCACGAACGTAGCCCATTCAGGATAGATTCCATCTGTTAGATAGTACCCCATGTTATAGTTGTTACCATTAATATTGTAATTTACCTCAGGAGCACGACCTTCTTGTACATCATCAAATATCGGTTATCGGTCTAACACATTCATGTCGTTATTAGAACCAGCAACTCCAAAAAATGCATGTCATATCCATAGGTCCGATGAGGCAACAACATTAAGCAATATTGTTGGAACTCCTTTATGACCCCTCATGAACATCCCTTTCCATGCTTTAGGGCAATTTTTCCACTGCAAATGCATGTAGTCAATACTCCCCATCATTCCGGGAAAACCGCGAGCCTTTCCCATTTTTATGAGACGTTGTACATCATTTGAGTTTGGCTTTCGCAAATATTCACTCTCAAAAATTAAAATAATATTGGTAACAAATTTTTTCAAGCATTCAATTGCAGTGGACGTACCAATGCACACATAATCATCAACTGCATCCGTTCCAATTCCATATGCCAACATACGTATGGCCGCCGTGAATTTTGTAAAGGTGATAGGCCCTTTCTTTCCAATGCATCAACCTTCTGCTGAAAATATGGATCAAAATTTGAAAGAGCATCCACAATTCGAAGGAACACGTGTCTTCCCATTCGAAACCGTCGTCGGAATGTATCTAGAGGGTATACTGGATTTTGAGCAAAATAATCTCTCTCCAATCGTTCATGACCCGCTTCGCGGTCTTTGCATATCACTCGTTTAGTCGTGGTTGACGAGCCTTCTTCAATAAATTCTTTAGACATATCAGAGTTCTCATCCGTAGTATATATTTTGATTGCACTGTGAATGAAAAAAATGAGTTGCAGACTATCACAAAGAACAGACATGTTTTATAGGAGATAAAAATAATAAAAGAAAACGGCTAGTTCGAACTAAAAATAAACAAGAACTAAATTACAACGACTAGTTCCAAATAGAAACAAACAAAAACTAGCTTCCAAGAACTTATTCCAAACAGAATCAAACGAACAACTAGTTTCCAACAACTAATTCCAAATAAAAATAAACAAGCAACTAGATTCCAATGGCTAGTTCCACCTGCGTTTTGATTTGACATCCTCAATAATTTTGGCATAAATCTCTCGTTGAGCCTCTTTCATTATACTAGTATCAAGCGTAAGAAGTTGCATATCTGATTCATTCTCTATCCTAGCCTCCTCTTTTTCTTAAGTTCATTGAACTCTGCCATTAGATCTAATCTCCTGCATAAACTAGCTTTTATTTCTTCATAATCTTTTTTTTAAGATCATTAAACTCTGCCTTTTTTTCCCGTCCCTCTTAGCTGCTTTTGTACCTTTAGGACGAACCGGTGATTCAACAACATTCTCATCTGTTGGTGTTTCATTCATCAATGATGAGTAGTTCCCAAAATCACTAAATTTAGTTCTCTTTGCACTTCCATTATTTGTCTCTTTAGGCTGTCTCCATTTAGGATATCTCTTTAGATCATTCCAATGCTTGTCAAAATTAAACTTCTTATTGTATTTAGTTTTATGGAAACCATGAGCTGCCGCAATTATGTTGTCCAAATTTGTACCACTCCCCATTTTTGAGACAGCTTCCTCATAACATGTTCTATATTGCTAAGCCCCTTCATTTATTCGTTGCCACCTTTTTTTGATAGATATTACCCCTCTTTTGATAATACCGTGATTACTTTATTCACAATAGTTACAAATTTGATCCCAAAATTCACCTTTTTTATTCGCCCCGATCAAGGGATCAATCGACACATTCAACCATGCGCTAATTAAGAGTTTATCTTCAGGAGGTCATTTCACTTGTTAGGGGAATGGCAAGGGTTTGGAAGGTGGTATTGGGTTAACGATATATGAAACTAATATCATATGACGTATGTTTAGTTGATTGCTATAATTGATATTGATAGTATATTAATATCATGTTTGGTTGATTGTTGTAATTTATATGAGTAATTTTAAATATTTTTAAGGTTATAATTTTAAATAATTTAAATAATAAAAAATTTAATATTTTTTTTATATTTTTTAATTGCTAACTTAATTTTGTATTATAAAATTACACGTAGTATATAAATTATTATTATTATTATTTTAAATTTCTTATTGTGTGCTATTTTTCGGCCGTAAATATTATTTAATATTATTTTTTCAATAGTCATTTTTAAATTAATATTTATAAACTTAGGGGTGTATCCTTATTTAATAAATTTTTTAGGTTCAATAATTCACTTTGGATATTAGAAATATTTAAAAACTAGTTGCCCTCCTATCTCTCTCTTTCGCAAAACCTTAATTCTTATTTTTTCGATTGGTTAATGATAAACACTGTTTTGATAATTTTTCCTAATTTTTATTTACTTCAAATAAATCTATCTCTTCATTAAGAGTTTTAGTTCTATGTATAGGTTTTCTTAACTATATATTGTGTTTTGTTCTCTCTCATTGTGAGAGTTTAGTTTGTTTGTTTTGTTCTCTGGAATCGTAGATCTACAAAATTTCGTATATTGGTTCATTGATAGGGGTCCTATCAGATTACGACTATTATTAATTGTTCGAATGCGTTTCGACACGTCAAATTTCTGTGTTCTCACAATTTCAACAGATTGTTGGATTGTCTTTATAAAATGATGTATATGTCAACAATGCGAGCGAGAAATATACAACAGTGAAAGATCCGATCAACGATCGTAGTTTTGTTCAAAAAGACTATGATTTGATTTATCTTGATACGTATTTATTCAGTTTTAATTATTATTATAATTTTTTTTGGATTTTAATTAATAAACTAATTGAATATCCAATTTTTTTTAATAAATGACAGCTAATTTAACAATCTTGAACAATTTTTTTTTAACGTAGGTAACCGGCGGCCGCTACCCATCGGGTGCGCACTAGATAAACCTTACGGGCTCCTAAAGTTCAACAACTTCCATTTAGATTTTTGAAATATTAAAATAATAAATTAATAATTGGTACACTGATATAGAATTCAGGATTTTAGAAATCAAACTCCAATTAAAATTCTAATATCTAATTTAGCAGTTTTTAATTTTGTAGGGTTCAAAATGCCCCGTTAAAATTTTAAAAATATTAAAACTTAGTAAAATGCACAACAATCCAATTAGAAAAAATTGGGGAAAGCGTTACTTAAAGCGATCTAACTTAAGTAACGTTTAGCATAACAAAAAAAAATTAAAAACCTCAAACACAAGTTCATCTAGCGTCATGGACAAAAAAAGGAAAAAAATAGTATTAATAACAACCAACACGCTAAGCAATTTAGTGTTTTAGCTAAACGTTACCATTTTATGCGTTTCTACATACTATTTGGACTGTTTTTACATGTCGTGCCATTTTAAACAATATTCTACCCATGTACCATATAGGGCTAAAAACCGGTATACTTGGTGTTATTAATTATCTTTACATTATCAGAAGCAGTTTGTACTTTACCCGAATGTGAAAGAAAACATTATACTTGAACAAGGTACATAATCTGACTGCAGGTTGGGTTTTTAAATCTTGTTAACTTTCTTGACTTTTAATTGTCAACATTGTAAAATTGACATTTGCTCCATGATTGTTGATTAGTGAGTTGAAGGCTTTTACTTGGACAGTAAAAATGTTTCACAAAAAACGTACTCGCCCTGTCTCTAAAAACGTGTCCTATTTATGTTGGACACGTTTGCCAATACACACTTTTGATTGTTAATATCTTTAATTTTGTATTACTATTAAATATAAAAACTTCATTGTATTAAAATACTCATAAATACGAATTCATCAAGATGACTATATTTGATCTTATAGATTAGACATAAATTAATAGTCAATCGCTTACCATGAATAATGTCAAAATTCAAAATAAGAAAGTTATTGTACATGACTTTTTTTGAAATAAAGAATTTGTACGTGGTTACTTTTGTTTGGAAACCGTATTTTTTATAAAAAAAATTCAAAGTAAAATCGTAAAAGACTTTGAAAAGTAGCATTTATTTCAAACAAATAAACATTACTAACTTATTTTGAAAAATAAAACATTAAAATCTATAATGTTAACCGTCGTCGTGTAAAATGTCGTTCAGGTAAGAATAAATTCTACGAACTTCAGCAGAATTGGAATTTGACTTAGGTTCAGAAGTAATATCGTTTAGGTCAAAATCTCTACGAATCCGCTGAATAACATTTAGTTCAATCTCTAGGAATTCTGGCAGAATTAGAATCTGATGAATGCTTTGGAATAACACATCAACGGTCCCAAAAGTTCCCCGCCTAGCATGTCGACATCATCATCAATATTCACGTCTTCAACTACCTTTCCTTCTATTGCACTTCTAAGCTTTCCATGACATCGTCGAAACATTCCCCACAAAAAATTGTGCTTATACCCCTCTGTAGTAAAAAAGAAAAGATCATTATAATCAAGCACATGCTATAATCAGGTGGTGTATATAAATATGACAATATGAGAAACAATACAATAATTTAACATACTTGTGTTAAATTATTCTATCCCCACATGCTAATATGACAATACAAGTAGTACTATAAACCAAGCAAAGTGAAAGACGACCTGGCTCCCTTTTATTACGTTTAACATACTTGTGTTCATTTAATATGCATATACATATGCAGTTTGGACATATCACATGGATAAGCACTTTTTTCCTTAAAGACAGACATTAATCCCTATTTAATTTATGGCGCTGTTAGTTTAATTTCATATCAAACAAATATCCCAAGTCCATATTCAACAAGAAAATGTACTCTGAAAATACTGTACGGCCATTATCAGGGGATAGAGTAGCGTCTATATCTGCTATAGGAAGTTAAGAGAAAAGTACACAAACCAATCACAGAAGCACATTTATTTAGTGAACATCATTGTCAAAAAGGAAACAATTACGAATTCAAAGCAGCAGTCAGAAAAAAGAAGTTAAGGCTTATGAGAATATGTGGTCACATGGAATAACATAAGTTTTGCTACAGAAACTTATGAGACCAGTTTTATACCCAATGGGAATGTTAACCTTTACAATGGAAGAAAGTGAGAGCTAGGCCCAGTACACTGGAAAACTGCAATCTTACTATCTGTTGTTCAGATAAAATTAAATGAACTTTAGTCATGGTATCTGGACTAGGAAAATGAAGGAGCCTGTACACATTTAATATTTCTTTAGTCATAACTATGGAAGACAAAGAAAGAAAGCTGTCAACAAATTCATATTAATATATGTGGATTGATAATAATCACCAACATTCATGTACCCAAGAAACTCTTTGCCTACAATTTTTACTGTCCTGCCATTTCTATACCTACAAATATGATCTTAGATGTGAAAACAAATACACAGGCAAACTACAAAAGAGATAATACAACAACTTCACCAAGTACAAAATGTTTCTATAACCATAGGTTCGTATCATCTCAAAGTTATCAAACATGTGGAGGCGTCCATGGATCCAATCAGCATATAGCATTTGGAAACTTGCAACACAATCACTATCTTTTGCAGTTATATAATTTATTTATTTTTAAATACCGATTAAGGCCGTGTTTGTAAAGGGAAAAAAACAATATATCTGCAAAAAAGTACTTTTAAATAAACCGTGCGTAACTAGGATATACTTGTCATGTAAATTAATAGGAAAATACATCAAAAGTTAACCTGTAGGGCCACTCCTTTAAATCTTCCTCTGAAGTCTTTCGCGGTAATCCTTCTGTTTCTTGGGAGGAGGATTATGATCAACTCTCCATCCTTCGTTTCTTGCATGACCATTTGTTTCAACTGAAGCAGAGGAGCAAAACTAGAGAAAATTTTAAAACCTGCATCAAGTTATCGGTACTATGATTTCAAATAAAAAGACTGCAACGTGAATATAACGATAATTGGTATATACCTTGGGAAAACAAACAGAGATTCCTCCTCGCTTGCATTATAAGGCCTGGGAACCTTCAGAAAACATTTAGGAATATAATTAAGATTACGCCCGGTATTGTATATTAAGCAGCATAACTTGATTACTCAATCACTCACTCAACAAATACATAAGGCACATTTTAAACTTAAAACTATATTCGCCCTTTTGTTTATAGTTTCTAAAGTACATTTTTTGGTCATTCTGTAATGCACCACAACCCAGAAATTATATTCTCAAGAAAATTCTATCATGGATCACTTACAGAGAGATATTTCAAAGAGCAAGTTGTCATTAGAAGCACTTAAACAGCGAGCCAAAAAAACAACTTAAGACTACAACCTAATTAACTACATAGATTGCAATTACCAGCAAGAAAGTCTGCACATAACCATTATACACTTCAATGCCAGAGGGCACAAGAGGCAGTAGTAGTGCAAGAAAGTCTACATGTTGTACACTTTAATTGTTGTACCACACAACAGGGAGAAGTGGTGTCTGTTTTGAGAAACATAATTGTGGAAAAGTTTCAATATAATTTGTCATCCAAAGTTAGATGGGTCAAATTAGTTTGCCTAAACTCTTGATCGGAACATCGAATATTGGGTATTATTCTCTTAAAAGATTTTTATGTATGTTCTGCGTTTTACCGAAAAGAAATAGTGATTCATGTATTTGTGTAATGAGAAATATAAATCTTTTGCGATGCTGGTGTATTGTGTCAGAAATCGGATTACAGCTTATGAGTCGAATCCAAAAACATCAAATATAAGCAGCAGTGGAGCTCTGAGGTTGGTAAGAATAAGGTACTAAGATTTATAGAAGGGGAAGAAATAAAGGAGCCTGTACACATCTAAGAATTCCTTGTTGTCTACAACAGAAGACTGGAAGGTCAAAATGAAGACCCTGATTAGAAGTTATCAAGACATTATATTTGAGACCTCATTCATCCACCAAGGTAAATTTCATCAACAGTCGTGGAAAAATAACTAAATAAGACTATATATCTATAAATCATATGGGCCAATAAGGAATCTGAACAATTACTGAAGCGAAAAGTATTCAATTGGGAATATGAACAATTACCGAAGAGGAAAGAACTAAGTTCTCTACTATATATGCAAAAAGATTAATAGGGGCTTTAGAGAGATATTTAAGGGACTAGAGTAATTATCTTTATATTTGCTTTCTGCACCCATATAGTATTCTGGGAATTACCAGATCCAGTAGGTGCAGCTGCTTTAAATAATTGGACTCGGGTACGGAAATTCAAATATATCCAAGTATCAGATTTGGCACTTTGAAAGACTTAGAACCTGGCAACACCATTTGGCGGTTGGCACAAATATGGGGACACGACATTTTTTTAATTTAAATTCATTGAATATAATAGGTAGAGTTTGGGGGCCAGAAACAGAGCTAAAATTTTTATTAGGTTATATATGCTCCTATCATGTTTCAATGTTCTATTTCCTGTAATATTTTCCTTATTGACATTTATTTCCAAGTATTACTTATAACCAAAAATGAATGTGGACGGTATCCACTGTAGATTTCTTCTTTATACACTACACGCATATCTACAGTTCTACTTGTGGTGGTTGACTTTATTGTCTTCCATCCCCCATTCATTTTTCCCCATCCCTCCATCATCTACCCACATCTGCAAACATATTCAAATTCACCTTTAAAGCACCGGTAGATCTGCAATTATTACAGGAGGGATGCTTTTTACGGCAAACTTCGAATATTTTTTGGCGAGCTACAATTATTTTCCAGTAACAACAAAGTAGGATTAAGTTTCAAGACCATATATCAAATAATACTCATCTCAAATAATGCAGTACAAATAATGCATTATAAATAATGCAGTTTCAAGACCATATATCAAGTAATGCAGTACAAAGTACAAACACTACACTCGCTCTTAACAAAAATCAAATTGTAAACTGAAATTATAAACTATTAATTAAAAACTCCTTTTCTTGAATTTGATTTTCTACTCTCAATTTATTTATACTGTTTTAATTTTGCAGGTGATTAGATTTAAATTTCCATTTTAGGGCTTTCGTTTTAGGACTTTCAGTTAGGTATACATCTCTAACTAGTCTAACTGATTACGGCTTCAATTTATCTTTCTTCCATTTAGTCATAGGTTTAGCATTAAAGGGCAAGTGTATCCTGCGATTCTACCTGTTGAAGATAAGAAAGTTACTGGTAAGGTTTGTTTAATAATGATAATCCATCTTGACTTTCAGCCTGTATAACATTAATGATATATAGCCCTCTATAGTATTAATAATTTCCATTCTTTATGTAGTTATGAACATTTAGATATAATCTTCAAATTACTTACTTCCATGTGTTGATTCTCTTACTATTATCATAGAACTTTTGAGCAATTTGCATCAGGTTACATAGGTTTCCATAGCTTATCCAATGTAAAAATTCACATAACCCGTTGTTCTAATAACTGAATCTTCAAAAGCAATAATATTTTTCATATGCATATCATCACTATGTACTAATCTGCAAGTTGTAATTATATTTAGGAATTTCAAGTTGCCTCACTTTCTGATGGGGATTATAAGAAAAAAAAATGAAAGAAATTATTTATGAACTTGATTCGGGAAAATTCCATTGTCTGCAAAATTACAGAGTATGTGCGTATTGCATTGATATATGAAATCATTAGTACGTGGTCAACATGCCTGCTGCTTTATCCTCTTTGTTGCTTCTTGTTTATGTATGCACTAGTCAAAAAGAGAACTAATACTAAACATACAGATTGGTTTTACAAAAACAAAGTTGTAGCCAGTGTCCTACTTACCAAAGCTTGTTGCAGACGTGCATTCTATTCTTGTAACACGTTCAGTTTCGCTTCCAAGTCATGAGTATAAGCCTAGCCAATCAGAATATATGAAAACAAACTTTAGAAACAGACTTGGTGTGGCCCTTTTAAAGACCATGATTCGTACTTATTTTTTGTGAATATTTCTTCTTAAATAGAAATTATAACAAAATATTTTTTTTCTGCAACCACTTAACAAAGCACTAAGTATCACCACTGTGCATCTTCCATATTAGGCTCAATCGATTATTAATCATCATCCCAGATGATCCAGTACAATTGAAAATATGATACATGAGAAAATTTATCATTTATAGAGGTGGATCGCCCCTGAAGAATATATGAGTTTCGGCCATAATCATATACAAAAATGGTAATATATCTTAATAAAACTAAGCGGACTTGATACTTATGGCTTATATAATGGTTAACTAGACACCTCAGAGATCCCCTAATTCTATTCTCTTTTCGAATAAGGTTTCTCAAGCTCTAGGCTAAATATTCTACTTGACTCATTAATTTATTCAACTACAGATTCGACTCATTAATATTCAATTGAACTAAATAAAGTAAAAATGTTCGAGCCCATAAAACATAAATTGCTCCCACCATAACATTCAATTAATTACAAAATCACGCTGTGTGTATAAATAAAAAATAGCAGTTAAACCAATAGAACAATATCAGATCAAACACAAATTTATATTAATATATATATTTATATGACTGTATTTATATATTTTTATATATATATATATATTAATGTATTACTTGGGTTTTAAGTAGTATAAGTTTGTAGATCTCTAAATACAGGAAAGAGTTTCAGTGGCAAAAACAGTAATTACCCATGGCTAATGCAATCGATATCTAGTCTATATTCTAGAAAGATAAGTATGCTGGAGGAAGTGTCACCTGAAATAACATTTACAATATATGTAGTTAGATCGCCATTGAACAAAATCAATTTGTTAACACTGAGTTTATAGTTTATACGTATCATTTCAGTGGCAAAAACAGTAATTACCCATGGCTAATGCAATCGATATCTATTCTATATTCTTGAGCATAATAGAAAGATAAATATGCTGGAGGAAGTGTCGCCTGAAATAACATTCACAATATATGTAGTTAGATCGCCATTGAACAAAATCAATTCGTTAACACTGAGTTTATAGTTTCTACGTATCATTACGAAATAGTCAGTACCTGGATTATTGTTGCCTTTAACACTTCACCATCTAATCCTAAATAAAGACAGGCAAGGCCCCAACAAATTGGTCCCATGATAAACCTCCAAAGGATGCCGGTAATAGGGACTCCAATCGACCAATTTTCATCTATCTTTTTATTAATTGCCATGAATAAACCTGAAATATGCATAGCAGTAAGCAAAGCATATATATGAAGAGAATCTGGCTATATGTAAGGATGTCTACAACAAATTCAGATATTATATCTAATCAGGAAGAGTCACAGATTAGATTATAATGTGTAATAAATCCGTCCTAAATAACCTTAATTATTTTTTTAATGAAGGCTTGCAGACTTGCAACTGCTATCATCAGGTAACTAAACCACTTTCCTTATTAGGCACTGATCTGTTTTTTTACTTGGCCTAATGTCCAGATAATGTGTGTGTGTATGTGGAATTGTATGTAGCTATGAAGAAGTTACACGATGGACTCGGGAATTAGTGCTTTGAACTTACCCAAGCAGAACATGTAAGTGCCCACAGCTGCTTTCGACACAATCAAAATACATTCCTCCATAATGCTTGGCATCTCAAAATGCAACCTGAAGCATAATTTCCATCCAGAAGTTAGCATGATGATAACATAAAAAAACCGATTAATAATATCTAATTTTAATTGTCAAAGGTTCACTGGTTGGCATAATTCACGAAAAGTGTCTATATTTGAGTGTACGCATGTGTATAAGGTATGGGGATTATAGGAAAATCTCTATACACAACTAACAACGATAATTAGAGCTACTATTATCAAGAACTTTTGAGCAATTTGCATCAGGTTACATAGGTTTCCATAGCATATCCAATGTAAAATTCACATTACCCGTTGTTCTAATAACTGAATCTTCAAAAGCAATAATGTTTTTCATATGCAAATCATCACTATGTACTAATCTGCAAATTGTAATTTTATTTAGGAATTTCAAGTTGCCTCACTTTCTGTTGGGGATTATAAGAAATAAAAATATGAAAGAAATTATTTATGAACTTGATTCGTGAAAATTCCATTGTCTGCAAAATTACAGTGTCTGTGTGTATTGCATTGTTATATGAAATGATTAGTATGTGGTCAACATGCCTGCTGCTTTATCCTCTTTGTTGCTTCTTGTATATGTATGCACTAGTCAAAAAGAGAACTAATAATAAACATGCAGATTGGTTTTACAGAAACAAAGTTGTAGCCAGTGTCCTGCTTACCAAAGCATGTTGCAGGAGTGCATTCTCTTCTAGTAACACGTGCAGTTCCGCTTCCAGATAGCGAGTATAAGCCTAACCAATCAGAATATATGAAAACAAACATTAGAAACAGACCTGGCGTGGCCCTTTAAAGACATGGTTTTAATCTAACAAATTTACAGTCATACTTATTTTTTGTGAAATTTCTTCTTGATAGAAAGTAAAACAAAATTATTTTTTCTGCACCCACTTGACAAAGCACTACCCACTTGACAAAGCACTAAGTATCACTTTGCATCTTCCATATTAGGCTCAATCGATCATTAATCCTCATCGCAAATAATCATACAAATGAAAATATGATCATGAAGAAATTTACCATTAATAAGGGTCGCTCGCTCCTTAAAAATATATGAGTTTCCACCAGAATAGTCTACAAAAAAAAGGTAATATATCCTAATAAAACTAAGCGGACTCGATCCCTATGGCTTATATAATGGTTAACTAGACACCTCAAGAGAGGTCCCCAAATTCTATTCTCTTTTCGAATAAGGTTTCTCAAGCTCTAGTCTAAATATTCTACTTGACTCATTAATTAATCAAGTCTAGATTCGACTCATAAATATTCAATTGAACTAAATAAAGTAAAAATGTTCATAAATTGCTCCCACCATAACATTCTATTAATTACAAAATCACACTATACGTATAAATAAACAATAGCAGTTATACCAATAGAACAATATCAAATCAAACACTAAATTCTTCGAGTACAACTAACAACGATAAATAGAGCAATAAATCCATGTCGAATGAACATACTCAAGCGCAACAAAACAACACAGTAAGATCGCAGTCAATAAAACAAACAACGTACATGTATATATGATGATCGCATTCAATTAATTAAATCGCAATAAAATGAAGAATTACCTGGAAACTACACATGGACGGGGTGAGCACTTTCTTCATTGTTTCTGCAAGTAATTTCAGAAATTCAAATAAAAATGAAGAATTAAATTAAATAAAAAAACATAAATTATACTCAGAAAAGATTGTATAAGTGAATAGAAATTCGAAATTGACACCTTATACTCGATTCTGATAACCTTATAACCTTATAACCTGTTAGAAGTACAAAATGTTACAAGTACAAAATACAAATTAAGATAACAATATAACTTACTTAGGGTTGACAAAATGTCTTCGTCTTGTTAAAGTCCAGGCATATCTCTTACAACATAAAGTATTATTTATATTCATAATAAATGTAAATATATAAAAAAATATATTAGAATAATCAAATTTTAACTGGGTTTTTAATCGGGTCAGGCCGAGTACGTAAAAACACATATAATTCTGAAATTATTACTTTATATTTTAGTTGGGCCCTTGATAACTTTCTAATTTTTTTTATCTGATACTCTTAGCGAGAATATTACTTTACGACCGTGCCCCAAATTACGATTGACAAAATTTATACCTAAATAAGGTTATAACTTTATCCGATATTACTTAATACAGGTTTAAGTGTAGATATAACAAAAAGATTGCGGTTTACATGATCAGCCTGTACAAATACTCATGCTGGCCGGTGAGCATTTTTTCTGTTAATTTGCTGCATGTCATAACTAAAAAGTTTTAAAATCAATTACAGAAATACCAATTCACATTTCTAAATCCATAAACTCTTCTCTCTCTGAAATTACAACATTTCTATGGTCTATGTTGTTTCAGCAAACACCAAATAAAATATGTTTTCATCAACTACATCTTTCCGAAATATTGCATGCAAATCAAAAAATGTTGTTGGTAACTAATAATATCCATGACAAAGATCTATGTTGGACAATTATTGTTGAAGTTAATAGTAACCAATAATTAAAATAACTTCTCTCTCTCGCATGAGAGTCGGCCGCCCTAATTTCACCTAACCCTATCCGCCCTACCTTCTTTTTCACCCTTTCTACCTATCTCTATCTCCATATTTATCTTCATCCCCTACTTTTATTCACTTTTTCTTTAATAAAATCGAGATTTGTTTTACAAAACTCGAAAAATTCATTACAGTTATTCACTTTAATTTTCAGATATACTAAGGTAAGAGCTTGGATTTTATAATAAAATTCAGTTTTTGCATTCAAAATCTCTGGTCTAACAACATATTACAATTTGGTGTTATTCTGAGATTTTTGAAGACAACAGTCATTTAAGCCCAATATTGATGCCTAAAGTCTAAATTGGATTCAGTGCCCCACTCCCGCGGCCAAGCCCACTCATTGTCTACTTCAATATTTGTTCCATATGACTATATCACATATATTTTTCAAGTATGTTTTGAAATTTCAAGTCATATTTTTTTTGACAAAAATGTTTAAAGGATTTTAAATATGAGTAACAGTTCATGATTTAATAGTTATGAGATTTTTCTAAATTTATATAGTTTTAATACAACGTTGATTTTGTGGAGTTCGAACTTTGGCGCCCGAAATATGGGTTTATTTCTAATTATCTACTTAAATATCTAAATTAATTATATCGACTATAAAATATTACATACAGGAGCACCCACGTGTAATTTACATGTCATTCTTATTATATAGGAGTTAAAAACTAACAGGACGGAACCAGAAATAAAATTTACGGGGGACCGACTAATATTTGAAGAAACCAAATTACATTATTTTATATTTTTTTTCAAAATTTAACACTAAAATTTCTGCCAACTTAAACAGTTGACAGATACCGAGACTCCCTCCAGTGCCCTCTAGTTCTCCCTCTGAAAACTAGGTCAAGCTTCTTGCACTAACAAATTGCAGAAGATAAATAAGAATATTAACCAGGTCAAGCTCAATGCAATGAGTGACAGATAAGAATATCTACTTTTTATCGATATTGCATGTTAGTTAATATTTAGAAAAAATTTGGTTAGTGCGTAATTTCGTATCACACTTTAAAATTTTAGATAGACTCGTAATATGGCGACCCTTTTTGATATAATTGGCGAAGGATGGGTTTTGGGATTGTCTGACACACATGTTAAAAAATTATTTTACGATATAATAATTAAACTGAAACAAATAAACATTATTATCTAAGTTTGAAAAAGAAAACATTACAATCTATAATGTTAACTAGAGAAATAACCTTTAGGTCAATCTCTAAGAATTCTAGCAGAATTATAAGATGACTGGTTTGGTGGTTTGGAATCACGCATCAACCATATTCACGTTTCATCAATATTCACGTCTTCAACTATATTTCCTTCCATTGCGACGTTGAAGCATTCCCCACAAAAAACCATGCTTGTACTTGTACCACTCTGTAGTTAAAAAGAAAAAATCATTATAATCAAGCACAAGCTATAATTAGGTGCTGCATACATGATCCAATACTTCATCAAATGAATTTTTACTTTATCTTCCCAGATGATGTTTGAAGCGGCCGTGCAACTACAACCAATATGACAATACAAGTAATACTATAAGCATAGCAAAATGAAAGATGACCTTGCACCCTTTTATTACGTTCAATATACTTCTGTTCATTTCATATGCATATACATAGGCAATTGGGACAGCATATCTCATGGATAATCACTTCTTTCATTAAGCCGGACCACTGGGCCCTTAAGTTTTTGGCTGAGCAGAAAGTGAGAAAGTGGTTGCAGCATAAATGGATAACAAATTGATGAAGTACAATTATACAAATCTTTACAGAAAAGTTCAAGAATATACTGTGCGCAACAGAAGGCCTTGGATTCCTGTTTTAAAGAATAGTTTTGAAGGAGGGGTTAAGGACAGAAAAGCTAGAGTAGTATAGCAAGGGTGTTGTAATCTATTACTGTAAGTAGAGGTTTAGTATAAAAAGATCATCAATATTTTAATTACGTTCATGTTTGAACTATTATTCAGAAAATAGAAGTTATTATTCCACCAGCGTCTCTCTCTCTCTCTCTAACTGAATCCTATCAGATTCTCTTGCATTTCAAGCTTAAAATATCTATTCCTTAACTTGTTTTACTGTTCTAAGAAATCAAGCACACACAAAAACATCAGAAAAACAGAAAACTACATGTCAAAGCATAACACCAAATTTAATAGTGTCGTCATAGATTTAGTAATTTTATAGCATAAAATGACAAATTATAGCATTTAAAAAAAACTCGCATAAATATTTAGCCAAAGGAATACTTGATTGGCATATAATAGAATTACTTCATCCAAGATGCAACTCGAGAAGTTTTAGTGGGAAAAGTTTCCTCAACTGTATGCACATCAAAATCAGCATACAAATTCTTCCGTTCAGTATCTCTAGTAAGCTTAAGACCTGAATAATAGACATCGACTCCAAATTACAATTAAGCTGAAATTAATAGAAGCACTTTATGGACTCAAATCATCATTTTAACAAATCACACCATGGAAAACTTTTGTCTGCTGTAAATTTATACGTTTTACATCTACGTTTTACAAATTCAAATTCCAACATTGTCAATTACTCTATGAATTAAAAGGTGTTTATTCAAATACCAAGTATAACAAGAAGAAGGAAATTCCTATTTAAATTATGGCGCTGTTAGTTTATTTTTACATTAAACAAATACTATCAGTCCATATTCGACAAGAAAGTTTATTCTAAAAATACTGTACGGCCATCATCAGGGAATAGAGTAGCGTCTAGATCTGGTACAGGAAGTTACGAAAAAGGTACACAAACCAATCAGAGGAGCACATTAATTTAGTGAACATTGTTAAAAAGAGCCTGTACACATTTAATATTTCGTTGTTGTCTACAACAGAAGACTGGATGGTTAAAATTAAGACCCTGATTACAAGCTAGCAAGGCATTATATTTGTGACCTCATTTATTCACTAAAGTTAATTCCTTCAACAGTTGTGAAAAGGTAAGACTATATATCTAAAGATCATATGCCAATCAGGAATCTGAACAATCGCCTAAGAAGTATTCAATTGGGAATATGAACAATTACCGCAGAGGAACGGAAGGAATACCAAGTATTTATCTACTATATATGCAAAAAGATAATAAATAGGGTCTTTGAAAAAGATGAAGAGACTAAAGTAATTATCTGCACCTTTTGCTTTCTGCACCCATGTACTATTCTGGGCATTACCGCATCTAGTAGGTTGCAGCTGCTCTAAAATAATTGGATGGACATTAAAGAAGAATCCACAGTAATAATATTTTGAGGCTTCATCTGAGCCAATCACGGTGAGATGCTATGGATTTAGATGGCCTACAACAGCTTCCTCAAGCAATTGCAGAAAACCAGGGCAATATGGTTGCACTGATGACATCAGTAATATGTTGGGTAGTATTTCAATTCTGGTGGATTATATTTGTTGCTGTATATATTTTGTTGAGATTGTTTGACGAATTGATTAAAAGAAAGGTCGGAAAATGCTACAAATGCGGACTGAGTTGGCTCATGATCAGGGAGAACCATATTCAAAACTCAATTTTTTTGAGAAGCATCTACAAGAGAGGCGGTGTTACTTATACCAATTTACAGCAACCTGAGCAGCATGTCTTAAGGGATGAAAAGAGTTCACAGCATTCAAGTGATGGAGAGCGCCTTATACAGGAGGCAGAACTCGAACAATTACAGAGTGATACCGACAGGTTGAGGACTGAAATTATGAATATCCAAAAGGAACAGGAGAATGCAGATAATTATCTGTTATCTGTTAAAGAGAGGCTGAGAAGGACTGAACAGAAGCAACAGCAGATGTTCATTAGCATGGCCAAAGCATTTCAGAACCCCTTATTTAGCGAGATTCTTATGCAGCAGCTCAGGCCGAAAGAAGCACTGGAGACTGCTGGAACTTCAAAGAAACAAAAGCTGATTGCTCCACAGTGCAACAAAGGTCCAGCGGAGGCATCCTATTATCCTATATATGCAAAAAGATATAAATAGGGTCTTTGAAAAAGATGAAGAGAGTAAAGTAATTATCTGCACCTTTTGCTTTCTGCACCCATGTACTATTCTGGGCATTACCGCATCTAGTAGGTTGCAGGTGCAGCTGCTCTAAATAATTGGATGGACATTAAAGAAGAATCCACAGTAATAATATTTTGAGGCTTCATCTGAGCAAATCACGGTCAGATGCTATGGATTTAGATGGCCTGCAACAGCTTCCTCAAACAATTGCTGAAAACCAGGGCACTTGTTAAGAAAATTATAAGAATAAGTTTATAACAAGATCAATAATATTAATCTAAAGGAACTTATTACTAGACCTTCTCATGTAAAAGTAATGCACATGAATGATTACTGAACATGAAAATATGCAAGATATAAAATGATGGTCAACATGTCTGCTGCTTAATCCTCTTTATTGCTTCTAGTTTATGTTTGCACTAGCCAAAAAGATAACTAATAATAAACATGCAGATTCGTTTTACAGAAACAAAGTCGTAGCCAGTGTCTTACTTACACTTTACACACAAAGCTAGATCAACCAAAAATGAACGTGAACGTATCCATTCTAGATTTCTTCTTCATACACTTTACACACAATCATTGTTTCTGCAAGTAATTCAGAAATTCAAATAAAAATGAAGAATTAAATATAAAAAAAAAAATTATACTCATAAAGATTGTACAAGAAGAGGACCTTAAGAATCTCTGCACTCCATGAAATGGTGAGCAGTGAGCCCAACAATTGCTTGCAGGAAACATAAAAACATTTTCAAACTTGAGTTGAAACTGTACGGGGACGGGGACGAGATTCGTGGAGCACTTTCTTCATTGTTTCTACAAGTAATTCAGAAATTCGAATAAAAATGAAGAATTAAACTAAAAAAAAAACATAAATTATACTCATAAAAGATTGTACAAGTGAATTGAGTCTTGAAATTGACACCTTATAATTAATAAAAAGGGGCGATTGAGAGATTGAATATGATGAGACAGCTTCGTGTAGAAAAAGAAATCAATCGGCTGCAACTCGATTTCACCTCCAAAACCATGATTACATGAAATTGATTACAATAAACGGGTGCTAATCCCTAACCCTAAGCCGTATTATATAGGCCGAGCAAGTGCCATTTCCTTATTTTTGAAGCAAAACATGGGCTTGGTAAATCAAGTGACCCAAGTCCACTGCCATCTCCTTCTTCATGGGCTCGGTAAATCAAGTGACCCACTCCGATTAAACGTGTTTAAAATTTAAAATTTAAAAATTAAATATTAATAAGATTAAAAATAAAAATATTACTTATTATTAAAATACATTACATAATTAAAAAATAAAATATTACAAGAACATGACAATTTAAAATATTACATCTGAAACAAATCTATCTATTATATATCTAATACAGCAACAAGGGTTCGCTGAGCAAATTTAATCATAAATACAATAATTAATGTTCATATAATATTTGTTTTAACCATTAATGTTCATTCATTATTTAATCATAGATACGGTAATTAATGAGCAAATTTAATCATGAATATAATAGTTAATATCCATACAATATTTATTTTAACCATTAATACTCATTCATTATTTAATCATAAATACATTAATTAATATCCAAACATTATTTGTTTTAATCATTAATACTCATTCATTATTATATAATTAATACAGATTCATTCATGTAATTTTTATTACCTCAATTAAAACATCATTAATATGTAAGTCATTAAAAATAATTTCTTCATAAAATTTACATACTCTATTAAAAAATTAGTATAAAAATTTAAATGATAACCATTGCATAAGAATTCATATAATACATAAGTTATCACATCATTAACTTATTAATATCGATTAGTTGTTGCATACTTAATATATATATATATATATATATTTATAACTAATTATTATAGAGATATATGCATGGATCATATAATACCTAAGTTATGACTTACTAATATAGATTAATAATTGCATACTTAATATATACATATTCATTTATAACTAATTATTATAGAAATACATGCACGCATGTATACATACATATGTACGTATGTACGTATATATGTATATATATAATAATTTAGTTAGAGATGTTATATTTTCAGAGCAGGTTCTTAATTATCAGAGCAAGACAATAAAAAATATTATATTACCCTCAGTTTATTTTTCTATTTGGCATGGCGTAGTATTGTCTTATCCTTTTTATTTGCTCCGAAAATTAAAAACCCTCATCTTCAAATGAAATTTCCCTTAAATTTCCCTTTTAGTTAATGATTCAAATTTTTTTGTCTACAAAAATTGTCCTTATTTTTAACGTAAGTTAAATTCTAAAAACGAGAATACATACATTATTAATTATCAAATTAATAATATAAATAAGTGAATTTTAAATATAAAGTAAAATTAAATATTAATATTAATAGTAATAATTTTAAATTTCATTAAAAAGAAAAAATATTTCATTTTAATAGCAGGTTTATAAAACATATATATTAAAAATTCTAATAATAATAATTATTATTATTTATATTATATTAATAATAATTATAATAATAATAATAATAATAATAATAATAATAATATTATAACAAAATAAATAATATTAATACATGAGAAACTTGAGTACAAAATCATGTTATTTATAAAAAGTGGTAGTACATTTAAATTATAATAAATTTTATTTGTACAAAATATTATTGTTCGTCATTAATTTTAATGATATTATCACAGCCTACCAGTGACCTTTAATAACACAGTTGACTGACATATACCATATTTATCACATTAACACTAATATTTAGATCTATTATAAACATTTGCGAATTAAATATTACAAACAAATGAACTAGATAAACTTATATATTAAATATGATTATGTGGATCAGAACCATTGATACCTCTAACTGAATATATATTTATATCTAACCATGTCATACTTTAAGTATTATATTTTTGTATTTACACAAAAATAAATAAATTATGGGCTTTCATATATATATATATATATACATACATATATATATATATAAATACACACACATATATATATATATGTATATATAATATATACACACACATATATATATATGTATATGTATGTGTGAATTTATGTAAAAAAAACCTTTAACTTATGGTCTTCATAATTCATAAAATATATGATAATGTTGGTTTATATTGGTATTTTACTCCGTCATTATGGCATGAACGGATAATATTAACTAAAATAAATAATCTTGGTAAAGTTTACATATTAAAATACAACCCGAAAGCGCTTAGTATGCCGTGAGATGTGGATTTATTAATATTTTTTGAGAGAGGGGAAAGAGTTACTGAGGTCGGAAATTAAAATTGAAGAATACTAAGATTCAAATAACAATTATAAAATAAAATCTTATGTAAACAAACAACTATATTATGTAAAATTACTAAAATTTCTAAAAAATTTCCATGGATCGTCCTTAACAGTAAAAAACAAGAAATGTCACTACAAGTCTCTACGTTAATTGTAGATAAACACTATTGCACCAATGTCATCAAAATAAAAATCTACTCATATACAAAAATAAATCCATCATCATTAGGAGGGGGGACAACATGAAATATTATCAACAAGAAAAACTAAAATAATATCGATTCGCCCAATATAGAGCATGTCCGTGCATTGCACGGGGTACAGAGCTAGTTAATCATTATTATGGAACATTGTGATATGCTCAACCAGATCGAATTGTAGTTGACGATGTTTCTGCCTGTTACAAAGTTGGATAGTCCTTCCGATATACATTTCATTAGAGGCTAAAGATTCTTCGCCTAAGTTTGGAGGCGGTAAGCCATATGTTGCATCATCGTAAGATGGTAAAGCGCCAAAGGGAGTGACGTATGTGTCTCTCTCATCCTCAACGATCATATTATGTAGTATAATACACGCTCTCATTATTTTAGCGAGATCTTCTTTATCCCAAAATTGTGTTGGATCATGTACAATTGCAAATTGAGATTGCAACACGCCAAATGTCATTTCTACGTTTTTTCGATGACCTTCTTGATATTTGGAGAACAATTTTCTCTTTTCACCCTGTGGGCGTGGAATTGTTTCACGAACGTAGCCCATTCAGGATAGATTCCATCTGTTAGATAGTACCCCATGTTATAGTTGTTACCATTAATATTGTAATTTACCTCAGGAGCACGACCTTCTAGTACATCATCAAATATCGGTTATCGGTCTAACACATTCATGTCGTTATTAGAACCAGCAACTACGAAAAATGCATGTCATATCCATAGGTCCGATGAGGCAACAACATTAAGCAATATTGTTGGAACTCCTTTATGACCCCTCATGAACATCCCTTTCCATGCTTTAGGGCAATTTTTCCACTGCAAATGCATGTAGTCAATACTCCCCATCATTCCGGGAAAACCGCGAGCCTTTCCCATTTTTATGAGACGTTGTACATCATTTGAGTTTGGCTTTCGCAAATATTCACTCTCAAAAATTAAAATAATATTGGTAACAAATTTTTTCAAGCATTCAATTGCAGTGGACGTACCAATGCACACATAATCATCAACTGCATCCGTTCCAATTCCATATGCCAACATGCGTGTGGCCGCCGTGAATTTTGTAAAGGTGATAGGCCCTTTCTTTCCAATGCATCAACCTTCTGCTGAAAATATGGATCAAAATTTGAAAGAGCATCCACAATTCGAAGGAACACGTGTCTTCCCATTCGAAACCGTCGTCGGAATGTATCTAGAGGGTATACTGGATTTTGAGCAAAATAATCTCTCTCCAATCGTTCATGACCCGCTTCGCGGTCTTTGCATATCACTCGTTTAGTCGTGGTTGACGAGCCTTCTTCAATAAATTCTTTAGACATATCAGAGTTCTCATCCGTAGTATATATTTTGATTGCATTGTGAATGAAAAAAATGAGTTGCAGACTATCACAAAGAACATACATGTTTTATAGGAGATAAAAATAATAAAAGAAAACGGCTAGTTCGAACTAAAATAAACAAGAACTAAATTACAACGGCTAGTTCCAAATAGAAACAAACAAAAACTAGCTTCCAAGAACTTATTCCAAACAGAATCAAACGAACAACTAGTTTCCAACAACTAATTCCAAATAAAAATAAACAAGCAACTAGATTCCAATGGCTAGTTCCACCTGCATCTTGATTTGACTTCCTCAATAATTTTGGCATAAATCTCTCGTTGAGCCTCTTTCATTATACTAGTATCAAGCGTAAGAAGTTGCATATCTGATTCATTCTCTTTCCTAGCCTCCTCTTTTTCTTAAGTTCATTGAACTCTGCCATTAGATCTAATCTCCTGCATAAACTAGCTTTTATTTATTCATAATCTTTTTTTTAAGATCATTAAACTCTGCCTTTTTTTCCCGTCCCTCTTAGCTGCTTTTGTACCTTTAGGACGAACCGGTGATTCAACAACATTCTCATCTGTTGGTGTTTCATTCATCAATGATGAGTAGTTCCCAAAATCACTAAATTTAGTTCTCTTTGCACTTCCATTATTTGTCTCTTTAGGCTGTCTCCATTTAGGATGTCTCTTTAGATCATTCCAATGCTTGTCAAAATTAAACTTCTTATTGTATTTAGTTTTATGGAAACCATGAGCTGCCGCAATTATGTTGTCCAAATTTGTACCACTCCCCATTTTTGAGACAGCTTCCTCATAACATGTTCTATATTGCTAAGCCCCTTCATTTATTCGTTGCCACCTTTTTTTGATAGATATTACCCCTCTTTTGATAATACCGTGATTACTTTATTCACAATAGTTACAAATTTGATCCCAAAATTCACCTTTTTTATTCGCCCCGATCAAGGGATCAATCGACACATTCAACCATGCGCTAATTAAGAGTTTATCTTCAGGAGGTCATTTCACTTGTTAGGGGAATGGCAAGGGTTTGGAAGGTGGTATTGGGTTAACGATATATGAAACTAATATCATATGACGTATGTTTAGTTGATTGCTATAATTGATATTGATAGTATATTAATATCATGTTTGGTTGATTGTTGCAATTTATTTGAGTAATTTTAAATATTTTTAAGGTTATAATTTTAAATAATTTAAATAATAAAAAATTTAATATTTTTTTTATATTTTTTAATTGCTAACTTAATTTTGTATTATAAAATTACACGTAGTATATAAATTATTATTATTATTATTTTAAATTTCTTATTGTGTGCTATTTTTCGGCCGTAAATATCATTTAATATTATTTTTTCAATAGTCATTTTTAAATTAATATTTATAAACTTAGGGGTGTATCCTTATTTAATAAATTTTTTAGGTTCAATAATTCACTTTGGATATTAGAAATATTTAAAAACTAGTTGCCCTCCTATCTCTCTCTTTCGCAAAACCTTAATTCTTATTTTTTCGATTGGTTAATGATAAACACTATTTTGATAATTTTTCCCAAATTTTTATTTACTTCAAATAAATCTATCTCTTCATTAAGAGTTTTAGTTCTATGTATAGGTTTTCTTAACTATATATTGTGTTTTGTTCTCTCTCATTGTGAGAGTTTAGTTTGTTTGTTTTGTTCTCTGGAATTGTAGATCTACAAAATTTCGTATATTGGTTCATTGATAGGGGTCCTATCAGATTACGACTATTATTAATTGTTCGAATGCGTTTCGACACGTCAAATTTCTGTGTTCTCACAATTTCAACAGATTGTTGGATTGTCTTTATAAAATGATGTATATGTCAACAATGCGAGCGAGAAATATACAACAGTGAAAGATCCGATCAACGATCGTAGTTTTGTTCAAAAAGACTATGATTTGATTTATCTTGATACGTATTTATTCAGTTTTAATTATTATTATAATTTTTTTTGGATTTTAATTAATAAACTAATTGAATATCCAATTTTTTTTAATAAATGACAGCTAATTTAACAATCTTGAACAATTTTTTTTAACGTAGGTAACCGGCGGCCGCTACCCATCGGGTGCGCACTAGATAAACCTTACGGGCTCCTAAAGTTCAACAACTTCCATTTAGATTTTTGAAATATTAAAATAATAAATTAATAATTGGTACACTGATATAGAATTCAGGATTTTAGAAATCAAACTCCAATTAAAATTCTAATATCTAATTTAGCAGTTTTTAATTTTGTAGGGTTCAAAATGCCCCGTTAAAATTTTAAAAATATTAAAACTTAGTAAAATGCACAACAATCCAATTAGAAAAAATTGGGGAAAGCGTTACTTAAAGCGATCTAACTTAAGTAACGTTTAGCATAACAAAAAAAAATTAAAAACCTCAAACACAAGTTCATCTAGCGTCATGGACAAAAAAAGGAAAAAATAGTATTAATAACAACCAACATGCTAAGCAATTTAGTGTTTTAGCTAAACGTTACCATTTTATGCGTTTCTACATACTATTTGGACTGTTTTTACATGTCGTGCCATTTTAAACAATATTCTACCCATGTACCATATAGGGCTAAAAACCGGTATACTTGGTGTTATTAATTATCTTTACATTATCAGAAGCAATTTGTACTTTACCCGAATGTGAAAGAAAACATTATACTTGAACAAGGTACATAATCTGACTGCAGGTTGGGTTTTTAAATCTTGTTAACTTTCTTGACTTTTAATTGTCAACATTGTAAAATTGACATTTGCTACTTTCTTGACTTTTAATTGTCAACATTGTAAAATTGACATTTGCTCCATGATTGTTGATTAGTGAGTTGAAGGCTTTTACTTGGACAGTAAAAATGTTTCACAAAAAACGTACTCGCCCTGTCTCTAAAAACGTATCCTATTTATGTTGGACACGTTTGCCAATACACACTTTTGATTGTTAATATCTTTAATTTTGTATTACTATTAAATATAAAAACTTCATTGTATTAAAATACTCATAAATACGAATTCATCAAGATGACTATATTTGATCTTATAGATTAGACATAAATTAATAGTCAATCGCTTACCATGAATAATGTCAAAATTCAAAATAGGAAAGTTATTGTACATGACTTTTTTTGAAATAAAGAATTTGTACGTGGTTACTTTTGTTTGGAAACCGTATTTTTTATAAAAAAAATTCAAAGTAAAATCGTAAAAGACTTTGAAAAGTAGCATTTATTTCAAACAAATAAACATTACTAACTTATTTTGAAAAATAAAACATTAAAATCTATAATATTAACCGTCGTCCTGTAAAATGTCGTTCAGGTAAGAATAAATTCTACGAACTTCAGCAGAATTGCAATTTGACTTAGGTTCAGAAGTAATATCGTTTAGGTCAAAATCTCTACGAATCCGCTGAATAACATTTAGTTCAATCTCTAGGAATTCTGGCAGAATTAGAATCTGATGAATGCTTTGGAATAACACATCAACGGTCCCAAAAGTTCCCCGCCTAGCATGTCGACATCATCATCAATATTCACGTCTTCAACTAACTTTCCTTCAATTGCACTTCTAAGCTTTCCATGACATCGTCGAAACATTCCCCACAAAAAATTGTGCTTATACCCCTCTGTAGTAAAAAAGAAAAGATCATTATAATCAAGCACATGCTATAATCAGGTGGTGTATATATGATCCAATACTTCATCAAATGAGTTTTCACTTTATCTTCCCTCATCACAGATACCAACTAAAACTAATATGACAATACAAGTAGTACTATAAACCAAGCAAAGTGAAAGACGACCTGGCTCCCTTTTATTACGTTTAACATACTTGTGTTCATTTAATATGCATATACATATGCAGTTTGGACATATCACATGGATAAGCACTTTTTTCCTTAAAGACAGACATTAATCCCTATTTAATTTATGGCGCTGTTAGTTTAATTTCATATCAAACAAATATCCCAAGTCCATATTCAACAAGAAAATGTACTCTGAAAATACTGTACGGCCATTATCAGGGGATAGAGTAGCGTCTATATCTGCTATAGGAAGTTAAGAGAAAAGTACACAAACCAATCACAGAAGCACATTTATTTAGTGAACATCATTGTCAAAAAGGAAACAATTACGAATTCAAAGCAGCAGTCAGAAAAAAGAAGTTAAGGCTTATGAGAATATGTGGTCACATGGAATAACATAAGTTTTGCTACAGAAACTTATGAGACCAGTTTTATACCCAATGGGAACGTTAACCTTTACAATGGAAGAAAGTGAGAGCTAGGCCCAGTACACTGGAAAACTGCAATCTTACTATCTGTTGTTCAGATAAAATTAAATGAACTTTAGTCATGGTATCTGGACTAGGAAAATGAAGGAGCCTGTACACATTTAATATTTCTTTAGTCATAACTATGGAAGACAAAGAAAGAAAGCTGTCAACAAATTCATATTAATATATGTGGATTGATAATAATCACCAACATTCATGTACCCAAGAAACTCTTTGCCTACAATTTTTACTGTCCTGCCATTTCTATACCTACAAATATGATCTTAGATGTGAAAACAAATACACAGGCAAACTACAAAAGAGATAATACAACAACTTCACCAAGTACAAAATGTTTCTATAACCATAGGTTCGTATCATCTCAAAGTTATCAAACATGTGGAGGCGTCCATGGATCCAATCAGCATATAGCATTTGGAAACTTGCAACACAATCACTATCTTTTGCAGTTATATAATTTATTTATTTTTAAATACCGATTAAGGCCGTGTTTGTAAAGGGAAAAAAACAATATATCTGCAAAAAAGTACTTTTAAATAAACCGTGCGTAACTAGGATATACTTGTCATGTAAATTAATAGGAAAATACATCAAAAGTTAACCTGTAGGGCCACTCCTTTAAATCTTCCTCTGAAGTCTTTCGCGGTAATCCTTCTGTTTCTTGGGAGGAGGATTATGATCAACTCTCCATCCTTCGTTTCTTGCATGACCATTTGTTTCAACTGAAGCAGAGGAGCAAAACTAGAGAAAATTTTAAAACCTGCATCAAGTTATCGGTACTATGATTTCAAATAAAAAGACTGCAACGTGAATATAACGATAATTGGTATATACCTTGGGAAAACAAACAGAGATTCCTCCTCGCTTGCATTATAAGGCCTGGGAACCTTCAGAAAACATTTAGGAATATAATTAAGATTACGCCCGGTATTGTATATTAAGCAGCATAACTTGATTACTCAATCACTCACTCAACAAATACATAAGGCACATTTTAAACTTAAAACTATATTCGCCCTTTTGTTTATAGTTTCTAAAGTACATTTTTTGGTCATTCTGTAATGCACCACAACCCAGAAATTATATTCTCAAGAAAATTCTATCATGGATCACTTACAGAGAGATATTTCAAAGAGCAAGTTGTCGTTAGAAGCACTTAAACAGCGAGCCAAAAAAACAACTTAAGACTACAACCTAATTAACTACATAGATTGCAATTACCAGCAAGAAAGTCTGCACATAACCATTATACACTTCAATGCCAGAGGGCACAAGAGGCAGTAGTAGTGCAAGAAAGTCTACATGTTGTACACTTTAATTGTTGTACCACACAACAGGGAGAAGTGGTGTCTGTTTTGAGAAACATAATTGTGGAAAAGTTTCAATATAATTTGTCATCCAAAGTTAGATGGGTCAAATTAGTTTGCCTAAACTCTTGATCGGAACATCGAATATTGGGTATTATTCTCTTAAAAGATTTTTATGTATGTTCTGCGTTTTACCGAAAAAAAATAGTGATTCATGTATTTGTGTAATGAGAAATATAAATCTTTTGCGATGCTGGTGTATTGTGTCAGAAATCGGATTACAGCTTATGAGTCGAATCCAAAAACATCAAATATAAGCAGCAGTGGAGCTCTGAGGTTGGTAAGAATAAGGTACTAAGATTTATAGAAGGGGAAGAAATAAAGGAGCCTGTACACATCTAAGAATTCCTTGTTGTCTACAACAGAAGACTGGAAGGTCAAAATGAAGACCCTGATTAGAAGTTATCAAGACATTATATTTGAGACCTCATTCATCCACCAAGGTAAATTTCATCAACAGTCGTGGAAAAATAACTAAATAAGACTATATATCTATAAATCATATGGGCCAATAAGGAATCTGAACAATTACTGAAGCGAAAAGTATTCAATTGGGAATATGAACAATTACCGAAGAGGAAAGAACTAAGTTCTCTACTATATATGCAAAAAGATTAATAGGGGCTTTAGAGAGATATTTAAGGGACTAGAGTAATTATCTTTATATTTGCTTTCTGCACCCATATAGTATTCTGGGAATTACCAGATCCAGTAGGTGCAGCTGCTTTAAATAATTGGACTCGGGTACGGAAATTCAAATATATCCAAGTATCAGATTTGGCACTTTGAAAGACTTAGAACCTGGCAACACCATTTGGCGGTTGGCACAAATATGGGGACACGACATTTTTTTAATTTAAATTCATTGAATATAATAGGTAGAGTTTGGGGGCCAGAAACAGAGCTAAAATTTTTATTAGGTTATATATGCTCCTATCATGTTTCAATGTTCTATTTCCTGTAATATTTTCCTTATTGACATTTATTTCCAAGTATTACTTATAACCAAAAATGAATGTGGACGGTATCCACTGTAGATTTCTTCTTTATACACTACACGCATATCTACAGTTCTACTTGTGGTGGTTGACTTTATTGTCTTCCATCCCCCATTCATTTTTCCCCATCCCTCCATCATCTACCCACATCTGCAAACATATTCAAATTCACCTTTAAAGCACCGGTAGATCTGCAATTATTACAGGAGGGATGCTTTTTACGGCAAACTTCGAATATTTTTTGGCGAGCTACAATTATTTTCCAGTAACAACAAAGTAGGATTAAGTTTCAAGACCATATATCAAATAATACTCATCTCAAATAATGCAGTACAAATAATGCATTATAAATAATGCAGTTTCAAGACCATATATCAAGTAATGCAGTACAAAGTACAAACACTACACTCGCTCTTAACAAAAATCAAATTGTAAACTGAAATTATAAACTATTAATTAAAAACTCCTTTTCTTGAATTTGATTTTCTACTCTCAATTTATTTATACTGTTTTAATTTTGCAGGTGATTAGATTTAAATTTCCATTTTAGGGCTTTCGTTTTAGGACTTTCAGTTAGGTATACATCTCTAACTAGTCTAACTGATTACGGCTTCAATTTATCTTTCTTCCATTTAGTCATAGGTTTAGCATTAAAGGGCAAGTGTATCCTGCGATTCTACCTGTTGAAGATAAGAAAGTTACTGGTAAGGTTTGTTTAATAATGATAATCCATCTTGACTTTCAGCCTGTATAACATTAATGATATATAGCCCTCTATAGTATTAATAATTTCCATTCTTTATGTAGTTATGAACATTTAGATATAATCTTCAAATTACTTACTTCCATGTGTTGATTCTCTTACTATTATCATAGAACTTTTGAGCAATTTGCATCAGGTTACATAGGTTTCCATAGCTTATCCAATGTAAAAATTCACATAACCCGTTGTTCTAATAACTGAATCTTCAAAAGCAATAATATTTTTCATATGCATATCATCACTATGTACTAATCTGCAAGTTGTAATTATATTTAGGAATTTCAAGTTGCCTCACTTTCTGATGGGGATTATAAGAAAAAAAAATGAAAGAAATTATTTATGAACTTGATTCGGGAAAATTCCATTGTCTGCAAAATTACAGAGTATGTGCGTATTGCATTGATATATGAAATCATTAGTACGTGGTCAACATGCCTGCTGCTTTATCCTCTTTGTTGCTTCTTGTTTATGTATGCACTAGTCAAAAAGAGAACTAATACTAAACATACAGATTGGTTTTACAAAAACAAAGTTGTAGCCAGTGTCCTACTTACCAAAGCTTGTTGCAGACGTGCATTCTATTCTTGTAACACGTTCAGTTTCGCTTCCAAGTCATGAGTATAAGCCTAGCCAATCAGAATATATGAAAACAAACTTTAGAAACAGACTTGGTGTGGCCCTTTTAAAGACCATGATTCGTACTTATTTTTTGTGAATATTTCTTCTTAAATAGAAATTATAACAAAATATTTTTTTTCTGCAACCACTTAACAAAGCACTAAGTATCACCACTGTGCATCTTCCATATTAGGCTCAATCGATTATTAATCATCATCCCAGATGATCCAGTACAATTGAAAATATGATACATGAGAAAATTTATCATTTATAGAGGTGGATCGCCCCTGAAGAATATATGAGTTTCGGCCATAATCATATACAAAAATGGTAATATATCTTAATAAAACTAAGCGGACTTGATACTTATGGCTTATATAATGGTTAACTAGACACCTCAGAGATCCCCTAATTCTATTCTCTTTTCGAATAAGGTTTCTCAAGCTCTAGGCTAAATATTCTACTTGACTCATTAATTTATTCAACTACAGATTCGACTCATTAATATTCAATTGAACTAAATAAAGTAAAAATGTTCGAGCCCATAAAACATAAATTGCTCCCACCATAACATTCAATTAATTACAAAATCACGCTGTGTGTATAAATAAAAAATAGCAGTTAAACCAATAGAACAATATCAGATCAAACACAAATTTATATTAATATATATATTTATATGACTGTATTTATATATTTTTATATATATATATATATTAATGTATTACTTGGGTTTTAAGTAGTATAAGTTTGTAGATCTCTAAATACAGGAAAGAGTTTCAGTGGCAAAAACAGTAATTACCCATGGCTAATGCAATCGATATCTAGTCTATATTCTAGAAAGATAAGTATGCTGGAGGAAGTGTCACCTGAAATAACATTTACAATATATGTAGTTAGATCGCCATTGAACAAAATCAATTTGTTAACACTGAGTTTATAGTTTATACGTATCATTTCAGTGGCAAAAACAGTAATTACCCATGGCTAATGCAATCGATATCTATTCTATATTCTTGAGCATAATAGAAAGATAAATATGCTGGAGGAAGTGTCGCCTGAAATAACATTCACAATATATGTAGTTAGATCGCCATTGAACAAAATCAATTCGTTAACACTGAGTTTATAGTTTCTACGTATCATTACGAAATAGTCAGTACCTGGATTATTGTTGCCTTTAACACTTCACCATCTAATCCTAAATAAAGACAGGCAAGGCCCCAACAAATTGGTCCCATGATAAACCTCCAAAGGATGCCGGTAATAGGGACTCCAATCGACCAATTTTCATCTATCTTTTTATTAATTGCCATGAATAAACCTGAAATATGCATAGCAGTAAGCAAAGCATATATATGAAGAGAATCTGGCTATATGTAAGGATGTCTACAACAAATTCAGATATTATATCTAATCAGGAAGAGTCACAGATTAGATTATAATGTGTAATAAATCCGTCCTAAATAACCTTAATTATTTTTTTAATGAAGGCTTGCAGACTTGCAACTGCTATCATCAGGTAACTAAACCACTTTCCTTATTAGGCACTGATCTGTTTTTTTACTTGGCCTAATGTCCAGATAATGTGTGTGTGTATGTGGAATTGTATGTAGCTATGAAGAAGTTACACGATGGACTCGGGAATTAGTGCTTTGAACTTACCCAAGCAGAACATGTAAGTGCCCACAGCTGCTTTCGACACAATCAAAATACATTCCTCCATAATGCTTGGCATCTCAAAATGCAACCTGAAGCATAATTTCCATCCAGAAGTTAGCATGATGATAACATAAAAAAACCGATTAATAATATCTAATTTTAATTGTCAAAGGTTCACTGGTTGGCATAATTCACGAAAAGTGTCTATATTTGAGTGTACGCATGTGTATAAGGTATGGGGATTATAGGAAAATCTCTATACACAACTAACAACGATAATTAGAGCTACTATTATCAAGAACTTTTGAGCAATTTGCATCAGGTTACATAGGTTTCCATAGCATATCCAATGTAAAATTCACATTACCCGTTGTTCTAATAACTGAATCTTCAAAAGCAATAATGTTTTTCATATGCAAATCATCACTATGTACTAATCTGCAAATTGTAATTTTATTTAGGAATTTCAAGTTGCCTCACTTTCTGTTGGGGATTATAAGAAATAAAAATATGAAAGAAATTATTTATGAACTTGATTCGTGAAAATTCCATTGTCTGCAAAATTACAGTGTCTGTGTGTATTGCATTGTTATATGAAATGATTAGTATGTGGTCAACATGCCTGCTGCTTTATCCTCTTTGTTGCTTCTTGTATATGTATGCACTAGTCAAAAAGAGAACTAATAATAAACATGCAGATTGGTTTTACAGAAACAAAGTTGTAGCCAGTGTCCTGCTTACCAAAGCATGTTGCAGGAGTGCATTCTCTTCTAGTAACACGTGCAGTTCCGCTTCCAGATAGCGAGTATAAGCCTAACCAATCAGAATATATGAAAACAAACATTAGAAACAGACCTGGCGTGGCCCTTTAAAGACATGGTTTTAATCTAACAAATTTACAGTCATACTTATTTTTTGTGAAATTTCTTATTGATAGAAAGTAAAACAAAATTATTTTTTCTGCACCCACTTGACAAAGCACTACCCACTTGACAAAGCACTAAGTATCACTTTGCATCTTCCATATTAGGCTCAATCGATCATTAATCCTCATCGCAAATAATCATACAAATGAAAATATGATCATGAAGAAATTTACCATTAATAAGGGTCGCTCGCTCCTTAAAAATATATGAGTTTCCACCAGAATAGTCTACAAAAAAAAGGTAATATATCCTAATAAAACTAAGCGGACTCGATCCCTATGGCTTATATAATGGTTAACTAGACACCTCAAGAGAGGTCCCCAAATTCTATTCTCTTTTCGAATAAGGTTTCTCAAGCTCTAGTCTAAATATTCTACTTGACTCATTAATTAATCAAGTCTAGATTCGACTCATAAATATTCAATTGAACTAAATAAAGTAAAAATGTTCATAAATTGCTCCCACCATAACATTCTATTAATTACAAAATCACACTATACGTATAAATAAACAATAGCAGTTATACCAATAGAACAATATCAAATCAAACACTAAATTCTTCGAGTACAACTAACAACGATAAATAGAGCAATAAATCCATGTCGAATGAACATACTCAAGCGCAACAAAACAACACAGTAAGATCGCAGTCAATAAAACAAACAACGTACATGTATATATGATGATCGCATTCAATTAATTAAATCGCAATAAATGAAGAATTACCTGGAAACTACACATGGACGGGGTGAGCACTTTCTTCATTGTTTCTGCAAGTAATTTCAGAAATTCAAATAAAAATGAAGAATTAAATTAAATAAAAAAACATAAATTATACTCAGAAAAGATTGTATAAGTGAATAGAAATTCGAAATTGACACCTTATACTCGATTCTGATAACCTTATAACCTTATAACCTGTTAGAAGTACAAAATGTTACAAGTACAAAATACAAATTAAGATAACAATATAACTTACTTAGGGTTGACAAAATGTCTTCGTCTTGTTAAAGTCCAGGCATATCTCTTACAACATAAAGTATTATTTATATTCATAATAAATGTAAATATATAAAAAAATATATTAGAATAATCAAATTTTAACTGGGTTTTTAATCGGGTCAGGCCGAGTACGTAAAAACACATATAATTCTGAAATTATTACTTTATATTTTAGTTGGGCCCTTGATAACTTTCTAATTTTTTTTTATCTGATACTCTTAGCGAGAATATTACTTTACGACCGTGCCCCAAATTACGATTGACAAAATTTATACCTAAATAAGGTTATAACTTTATCCGATATTACTTAATACAGGTTTAAGTGTAGATATAACAAAAAGATTGCGGTTTACATGATCAGCCTGTACAAATACTCATGCTGGCCGGTGAGCATTTTTTCTGTTAATTTGCTGCATGTCATAACTAAAAAGTTTTAAAATCAATTACAGAAATACCAATTCACATTTCTAAATCCATAAACTCTTCTCTCTCTGAAATTACAACATTTCTATGGTCTATGTTGTTTCAGCAAACACCAATAAAATATGTTTTCATCAACTACATCTTTCCGAAATATTGCATGCAAATCAAAAAATGTTGTTGGTAACTAATAATATCCATGACAAAGATCTATGTTGGACAATTATTGTTGAAGTTAATAGTAACCAATAATTAAAATAACTTCTCTCTCTCGCATGAGAGTCGGCCGCCCTAATTTCACCTAACCCTATCCGCCCTACCTTCTTTTTCACCCTTTCTACCTATCTCTATCTCCATATTTATCTTCATCCCCTACTTTTATTCACTTTTTCTTTAATAAAATCGAGATTTGTTTTACAAAACTCGAAAAATTCATTACAGTTATTCACTTTAATTTTCAGATATACTAAGGTAAGAGCTTGGATTTTATAATAAAATTCAGTTTTTGCATTCAAAATCTCTGGTCTAACAACATATTACAATTTGGTGTTATTCTGAGATTTTTGAAGACAACAGTCATTTAAGCCCAATATTGATGCCTAAAGTCTAAATTGGATTCAGTGCCCCACTCCCGCGGCCAAGCCCACTCATTGTCTACTTCAATATTTGTTCCATATGACTATATCACATATATTTTTCAAGTATGTTTTGAAATTTCAAGTCATATTTTTTTTGACAAAAATGTTTAAAGGATTTTAAATATGAGTAACAGTTCATGATTTAATAGTTATGAGATTTTTCTAAATTTATATAGTTTTAATACAACGTTGATTTTGTGGAGTTCGAACTTTGGCGCCCGAAATATGGGTTTATTTCTAATTATCTACTTAAATATCTAAATTAATTATATCGACTATAAAATATTACATACAGGAGCACCCACGTGTAATTTACATGTCATTCTTATTATATAGGAGTTAAAAACTAACAGGACGGAACCAGAAATAAAATTTACGGGGGACCGACTAATATTTGAAGAAAACCAAATTACATTATTTTATATTTTTTTTCAAAATTTAACACTAAAATTTCTGCCAACTTAAACAGTTGACAGATACCGAGACTCCCTCCAGTGCCCTCTAGTTCTCCCTCTGAAAACTAGGTCAAGCTTCTTGCACTAACAAATTGCAGAAGATAAATAAGAATATTAACCAGGTCAAGCTCAATGCAATGAGTGACAGATAAGAATATCTACTTTTTATCGATATTGCATGTTAGTTAATATTTAGAAAAAATTTGGTTAGTGCGTAATTTCGTATCACACTTTAAAATTTTAGATAGACTCGTAATATGGCGACCCTTTTTGATATAATTGGCGAAGGATGGGTTTTGGGATTGTCTGACACACATGTTAAAAAATTATTTTACGATATAATAATTAAACTGAAACAAATAAACATTATTATCTAAGTTTGAAAAAGAAAACATTACAATCTATAATGTTAACTAGAGAAATAACCTTTAGGTCAATCTCTAAGAATTCTAGCAGAATTATAAGATGACTGGTTTGGTGGTTTGGAATCACGCATCAACCATATTCACGTTTCATCAATATTCACGTCTTCAACTATATTTCCTTCCATTGCGACGTTGAAGCATTCCCCACAAAAAACCATGCTTGTACTTGTACCACTCTGTAGTTAAAAAGAAAAAATCATTATAATCAAGCACAAGCTATAATTAGGTGCTGCATACATGATCCAATACTTCATCAAATGAATTTTTACTTTATCTTCCCAGATGATGTTTGAAGCGGCCGTGCAACTACAACCAATATGACAATACAAGTAATACTATAAGCATAGCAAAATGAAAGATGACCTTGCACCCTTTTATTACGTTCAATATACTTCTGTTCATTTCATATGCATATACATAGGCAATTGGGACAGCATATCTCATGGATAATCACTTCTTTCATTAAGCCGGACCACTGGGCCCTTAAGTTTTTGGCTGAGCAGAAAGTGAGAAAGTGGTTGCAGCATAAATGGATAACAAATTGATGAAGTACAATTATACAAATCTTTACAGAAAAGTTCAAGAATATACTGTGCGCAACAGAAGGCCTTGGATTCCTGTTTTAAAGAATAGTTTTGAAGGAGGGGTTAAGGACAGAAAAGCTAGAGTAGTATAGCAAGGGTGTTGTAATCTATTACTGTAAGTAGAGGTTTAGTATAAAAAGATCATCAATATTTTAATTACGTTCATGTTTGAACTATTATTCAGAAAATAGAAGTTATTATTCCACCAGCGTCTCTCTCTCTCTCTCTAACTGAATCCTATCAGATTCTCTTGCATTTCAAGCTTAAAATATCTATTCCTTAACTTGTTTTACTGTTCTAAGAAATCAAGCACACACAAAAACATCAGAAAAACAGAAAACTACATGTCAAAGCATAACACCAAATTTAATAGTGTCGTCATAGATTAGTAATTTTATAGCATAAAATGACAAATTATAGCATTTAAAAAAAACTCGCATAAATATTTAGCCAAAGGAATACTTGATTGGCATATAATAGAATTACTTCATCCAAGATGCAACTCGAGAAGTTTTAGTGGGAAAAGTTTCCTCAACTGTATGCACATCAAAATCAGCATACAAATTCTTCCGTTCAGTATCTCTAGTAAGCTTAAGACCTGAATAATAGACATCGACTCCAAATTACAATTAAGCTGAAATTAATAGAAGCACTTTATGGACTCAAATCATCATTTTAACAAATCACACCATGGAAAACTTTTGTCTGCTGTAAATTTATACGTTTTACATCTACGTTTTACAAATTCAAATTCCAACATTGTCAATTACTCTATGAATTAAAAGGTGTTTTATTCAAATACCAAGTATAACAAGAAGAAGGAAATTCCTATTTAAATTATGGCGCTGTTAGTTTATTTTTACATTAAACAAATACTATCAGTCCATATTCGACAAGAAAGTTTATTCTAAAAATACTGTACGGCCATCATCAGGGAATAGAGTAGCGTCTAGATCTGGTACAGGAAGTTACGAAAAAGGTACACAAACCAATCAGAGGAGCACATTAATTTAGTGAACATTGTTAAAAGAGCCTGTACGCATTTAATATTTCGTTGTTGTCTACAACAGAAGACTGGATGGTTAAAATTAAGACCCTGATTACAAGCTAGCAAGGCATTATATTGTGACCTCATTTATTCACTAAAGTTAATTCCTTCAACAGTTGTGAAAAGGTAAGACTATATATCTAAAGATCATATGCCAATCAGGAATCTGAACAATCGCCTAAGAAGTATTCAATTGGGAATATGAACAATTACCGCAGAGGAACGGAAGGAATACCAAGTATTTATCTACTATATATGCAAAAAGATAATAAATAGGGTCTTTGAAAAGATGAAGAGACTAAAGTAATTATCTGCACCTTTTGCTTTCTGCACCCATGTACTATTCTGGGCATTACCGCATCTAGTAGGTTGCAGCTGCTCTAAAAATAATTGGATGGACATTAAAGAAGAATCCACAGTAATAATATTTTGAGGCTTCATCTGAGCCAATCACGGTCAGATGCTATGGATTTAGATGGCCTACAACAGCTTCCTCAAGCAATTGCAGAAAACCAGGGCAATATGGTTGCACTGATGACATCAGTAATATGTTGGGTAGTATTTCAATTCTGGTGGATTATATTTGTTGCTGTATATATTTTGTTGAGATTGTTTGACGAATTGATTAAAAGAAAGGTCGGAAAATGCTACAAATGCGGACTGAGTTGGCTCATGATCAGGGAGAACCATATTCAAAACTCAATTTTTTTGAGAAGCATCTACAAGAGAGGCGGTGTTACTTATACCAATTTACAGCAACCTGAGCAGCATGTCTTAAGGGATGAAAAGAGTTCACAGCATTCAAGTGATGGAGAGCGCCTTATACAGGAGGCAGAACTCGAACAATTACAGAGTGATACCGACAGGTTGAGGACTGAAATTATGAATATCCAAAAGGAACAGGAGAATGCAGATAATTATCTGTTATCTGTTAAAGAGAGGCTGAGAAGGACTGAACAGAAGCAACAGCAGATGTTCATTAGCATGGCCAAAGCATTTCAGAACCCCTTATTTAGCGAGATTCTTATGCAGCAGCTCAGGCCGAAAGAAGCACTGGAGACTGCTGGAACTTCAAAGAAACAAAAGCTGATTGCTCCACAGTGCAACAAAGGTCCAGCGGAGGCATCCTATTATCCTATATATGCAAAAAGATATAAATAGGGTCTTTGAAAAAGATGAAGAGAGTAAAGTAATTATCTGCACCTTTTGCTTTCTGCACCCATGTACTATTCTGGGCATTACCGCATCTAGTAGGTTTGCAGGTGCAGCTGCTCTAAATAATTGGATGGACATTAAAGAAGAATCCACAGTAATAATATTTTGAGGCTTCATCTGAGCAAATCACGGTCAGATGCTATGGATTTAGATGGCCTGCAACAGCTTCCTCAAACAATTGCTGAAAACCAGGGCACTTGTTAAGAAAATTATAAGAATAAGTTTATAACAAGATCAATAATATTAATCTAAAGGAACTTATTACTAGACCTTCTCATGTAAAAGTAATGCACATGAATGATTACTGAACATGAAAATATGCAAGATATAAAATGATGGTCAACATGTCTGCTGCTTAATCCTCTTTATTGCTTCTAGTTTATGTTTGCACTAGCCAAAAAGATAACTAATAATAAACATGCAGATTCGTTTTACAGAAACAAAGTCGTAGCCAGTGTCTTACTTACACTTTACACACAAAGCTAGATCAACCAAAAATGAACGTGAACGTATCCATTCTAGATTTCTTCTTCATACACTTTACACACAATCATTGTTTCTGCAAGTAATTCAGAAATTCAAATAAAAATGAAGAATTAAATATAAAAAAAAAAATTATACTCGTAAAGATTGTACAAGAAGAGGACCTTAAGAATCTCTGCACTCCATGAAATGGTGAGCAGTGAGCCCAACAATTGCTTGCAGGAAACATAAAAACATTTTCAAACTTGAGTTGAAACTGTACGGGACGGGGACGAGATTCTGGAGCACTTTCTTCATTGTTTCTACAAGTAATTCAGAAATTCGAATAAAAATGAAGAATTAAACTAAAAAAAAACATAAATATACTCATAAAAGATTGTACAAGTGAATTGAGTCTTGAAATTGACACCTTATAATTAATAAAAAGGGGCGATTGAGAGATTGAATATGATGAGACAGCTTCGTGTAGAAAAAGAAATCAATCGGCTGCAACTCGATTTCACCTCCAAAACCATGATTACATGAAATTGATTACAATAAACTGCTAATCCCTAACCCTAAGCCGTATTATATAGGCCGAGCAAGTGCCATTTCCTTATTTTTGAAGCAAAACATGGGCTTGGTAAATCAAGTGACCCAAGTCCACTGCCATCTCCTTCTTCATGGGCTCGGTAAATCAAGTGACCCACTCCGATTAAACGTGTTTAAAATTTAAAATTTAAAAATTAAATATTAATAGATTAAAAATAAAATATTACTTATTATTAAAATACATTTTAAAAAAAAAAAAAAAAAAAAAACAAAATAATTTTTTTAAAATAAAATATTACAAGACAACAATTTACATTTACTGAAACAAATCTATCTATAATATTCTAATACAGCAACAATGGTTCGCTGAGCAAATTTATCATAAATACAATAATTAATGTTCATATAATATTTGTTTTAACCATTAATGTTCATTTCATTATTTATCATAGATACGGTAAAAGTAATGAGCAAATTTAATCATGAATATAATAGTTAATATCCTACAATATTTATTTTAACCATTAATACTCATTCATTATTTAATCATAAATACATTAATTATATCCAAATTATTGTTTTTAATCATTAATACTCATTATTATATATTAATACATTCATTCAGTAATTTTTTATACCTCAATTAAAACATCATTAATAGTAAGTCATTAAAAATAATTTCTTCATAAAATTTACATACTCTATTAAAAATTAGTATAAAATTTAAATGATAACCATTGGCATAAGAATTCATATAATACATAAGTTATTACATCATTAACTTATTAATACGATTAGTTGTTGCTACTTAATATATATATATATATATATATTTATAACTAATTATTATAGAGATATATGCATGGATCATATAATACCTAAGTTATGACTTACTAATATAGATTAATAATTGCATACTTAATATATACATATTCATTTATAACTAATTATTATAGAAATACATGCACGCATGTATACATACATACATCCAAACATATGTACGTATGTACGTATATATGTATATATAATAATTTAGTTAGAGATGTTATATTTTCAGAGCAGGTTCTTAATTATCAGAGCAAGACAATAAAAAATATTATATTACCCTCAGTTTATTTTTCTATTTGGCATGGCGTAGTATTGTCTTATCCTTTTTATTTGCTCCGAAAATTAAAAACCCTCATCTTCAAATGAAATTTCCCTTAAATTTCCCTTTTAGTTAATGATTCAAATTTTTTTGTCTACAAAAATTGTCCTTATTTTTAACGTAAGTTAAATTCTAAAAACGAGAATACATACATTATTAATTATCAAATTAATAATATAAATAAGTGAATTTTAAATATAAAGTAAAATTAAATATTAATATTAATAGTAATAATTTTAAATTTCATTAAAAAAAAAAATATTTCATTTTAATAGCAGGTTTATAAAACAATATATTAAAAATTCTAATAATAATATAATTATTATTTATATTATATTAATAATAATAATAATAATAATATTATTATTTAAAACAAAATAAATAATAATACATGAGAAACTTGAGTACAAAATCATGTTATTTATAAAAAGTGGTAGTACATTTAAATTATAATAAATTTTATTTGTACAAAATATTATTGTTCGTCATTAATTTTAATGATATTATCACAGCCTACCAGTGACCTTTAATAACACAGTTGACTGACATATACCATATTTATCACATTAACACTAATATTTAGATCTATTATAAACATTTGCGAATTAAATATTACAAACAAATGAACTAGATAAACTTATATATTAAATATGATTATGTGGATCAGAACCATTGATACCTCTAACTGAATATATATTTATATCTAACCATGTCATACTTTAAGTATTATATTTTTGTATTTACACAAAAATAAATAAATTATGGGCTTTCATATAATATATAATACATATATATATATATAAATACACACACATATATATATATAGTATATATAATATATACACACATATATATATGTATATGTATGTGTGAATTTATGTAAAAAAAACCTTTAACTTATGGTCTTCATAATTCATAAAATATATGATAATGTTGGTTTATATTGGTATTTTACTGCGTCATTATGGCATGAACGGATAATATTAACTAAAATAAATAATCTTGGTAAAGTTTACATATTAAAATACAACCCGAAAGCGCCTAGTATGCCGTGAGATGTGGATTTATTAATATTTTTTGAGAGAGGGGAAAGAGTTACTGAGGTCGGAAATTAAAATTGAAGAATACTAAAATTCAAATAACAATTATAAAATAAAATCTTATGTAAACAAACAACTATATTATGTAAAATTACTAAAATTTCTAAAAAATTCATGGATCGTCCTTAACAGTAAAAAACAAGAAATGTCACTACAAGTCTCTACGTTAATTGTAGATAAACACTATTGCACCAATGTCATCAAAATAAAAATCTACTCATATACAAAAATAAATCCATCATCATTAGGAGGGGGGACAACATGAAATATTATCAACAAGAATAACTAAAATAATATCGATTCGCCCAATATAGAGCATGTCCGTGCATTGCACGGGCTATAGAGCTAGTTAATCATTATTATGGAACATTGTGATATGCTCAACCAGATCGAATTGTAGTTGACGATGTTTCTGCCTGTCACAAAGTTGGATAGTCCTTCCGATATACATTTCATTAGAGGCTAAAGATTCTTCGCCTAAGTTTGGAGGCGGTAAGCCATATGTTGCATCATCGTAAGATGGTAAAGCGCCAAAGGGAGTGGCGTATGTGTCTCTCTCATCCTCAACGATCATATTATGTATAATACACGCTCTCATTATTTTAGCGAGATCTTCTTTATCCCAAAATTGTGTTGGATCATGTACAATTGCAAATTGAGATTGCAACACGCCAAATGTCATTTCTACGTTTTTTCGATGACCTTCTTGATATTTGGAGAACAATTTTCTCTTTTCACCCTGTGGGCGTGGAATTGTTTCACGAACGTAGCCCATTCAGGATAGATTCCATCTGTTAGATAGTACCCCATGTTATAGTTGTTACCATTAATATTGTAATTTACCTCAGGAGCACGACCTTCTAGTACATCATCAAATATCGGTTATCGGTCTAACACATTCATGTCGTTATTAGAACCAGCAACTCCGAAAAATGCATGTCATATCCATAGGTCCGATGAGGCAACAACATTAAGCAATATTGTTGGAACTCCTTTATGACCCCTCATGAACATCCCTTTCCATGCTTTAGGGCAATTTTTCCACTGCAAATGCATGTAGTCAATACTCCCCATCATTCCGGGAAAACCGCGAGCCTTTCCCATTTTTATGAGACGTTGTACATCATTTGAGTTTGGCTTTCGCAAATATTCACTCTCAAAAATTAAAATAATATTGGTAACAAATTTTTTCAAGCATTCAATTGCAGTGGACGTACCAATGCACACATAATCATCAACTGCATCCGTTCCAATTCCATATGCCAACATGCGTATGGCCGCCGTGAATTTTGTAAAGGTGATAGGCCCTTTCTTTCCAATGCATCAACCTTCTGCTGAAAATATGGATCAAAATTTGAAAGAGCATCCACAATTCGAAGGAACACGTGTCTTCCCATTCGAAACCGTCGTCGGAATGTATCTAGAGGGTATACTGGATTTTGAGCAAAATAATCTCTCTCCAATCGTTCATGACCCGCTTCACGGTCTTTGCATATCACTCGTTTAGTCGTGGTTGACGAGCCTTCTTCAATAAATTCTTTAGACATATCAGAGTTCTCATCCGTAGTATATATTTTGATTGCACTGTGAATGAAAAAAATGAGTTGCAGACTATCACAAAGAACATACCTGTTTATAGGAGATAAAAATAATAAAAGAAAACGGCTAGTTCGAACTAAAATAACACGAACCTAAATTACAACGGCTAGTTCCAAACTAGAAACAAACAAAAACTAGCTTCCAGAACTTATTACAAACAGAATCAAACGAACAACTAGTTTCCAACACTAATTCCAATATAAAATAACAAGCAACTAGATTCCAACTGGCTAGTTCCACCTGCGTCTTGATTTGACTCCTCAATAATTTTGGCATAAATCTCATCGTTGAGCCTCTTTCATTATACTAGTATAAGCGTAAGAAGTTTGCATATCTGATTCATTCTCTTCCTAGCCTCCTCTTTTTCTTAAGTTCATTGAACCTCTGCCATTAGATCTAATCTCCTGCATAAACTAGCTTTTATTTCTTCATAATCTTTTTTTTAAGATCATTAAACTCTGCCTTTTTTTCCCCTCCCTCTTAGCTGCTTTTGTACCTTTAGGACGAACCGGTGATCAACCACACATTCTCATCTTTTGGTGTTTCATTCATCATATGATGAGTAGTCCCCACATCACTAATTTCGTTCTCTTTGCACTTCCATTATTTGGCTCTTAGGCTCTCTCCATTTAGGATGTCTCTTAGATCATTCCAATGCTTGTCCAAATAAACTTCGTTTTATTTAGTTTATGGAAACCATGAGCTGCCGTCATATTATGTTGTCCAAATTTGTACCACTCCCCATTTTTGAGACAGCTTCCTCATAACATGTTCTATATTGCTAAGCCCCTTCATTTATTCGTTGCCACCTTTTTTTGATAGATATTACCCCCTCTTTTGATAATACCGTGATTACTTTATTCACAATAGTTACAAAATTTGATCCCAAAATTCACCTTTTTTATTCGCCCCGATCAAGGGATCAATCGACCACATTCAACCATGCGCTAATTCAGAGTTTATCTTCAGGAGGTCATTTCACTTGTTAGGGGAATGACAAGGGTTTGGAAGGTGGTATTGGGTTAACGATATATGAAACTAATATCATATGACGTATGTTTAGTTGATTGCTATAATTGATATTGATAGTATATTAATATCATGTTTGGTTGATTGTTGCAATTTATATGAGTAATTTTAAATATTTTTAAGGTTATAATTTTAAATAATTTAAATAATAAAACATTTAATATTTTTTTTATATTTTTTAATTGCTAACTTAACTTTTGTATTATAAAATTACACGTAGTATATAAATTATTATAATTATTATTTTAAATTTCTTATTGTGTGCTATTTTTCGGCTGTAAATATCATTTAATATTATTTTTTCAATAGTCATTTTTAAATTAATATTTATAAACTTAGGGGTGTATCCTTATTTAATAAATTTTTTAGGTTCAATAATTCACTTTGGATATTAGAATATTTAAAAACTAGTTGCCCTCCTATCTCTCCTCTTTCGCAAATCTTAATTCTTATTTTTCGATTGGTTAATGATAAACACTGTTTTGATAATTTTTCCTAATTTTTATTTACTTCAAATAAATCTATCTCTTCATTAAGAGTTTTAGTTCTATGTATAGGTTTTCTTAACTATATATTGTGTTTTGTTCTCTCTCATTGTGAGAGTTTAGTTTGTTTGTTTTGTTCTCTGGAATCGTACATCTACAAAATTTCGTATATTGGTTCATTGATAGGGGTCCTATCAGATTACGACTATTATTAATGTTCGAATGCGTTTCGACACGTCAAATTTCTGTGGTCTCACAATTTCAACAGATTGTTGGATTGTCTTTATAAAATGATGTATATGTCAACTATGCGAGCGAGAAATATACAACAGTGAAAGATCCGATCAACGATCGTAGTTTGTTCAAAAAGACTATGATTTGATTTATCTTGATACGTATTTATTCAGTTTTAATTATTATTATATTTTTTTTGGATTTTAATTAATAAACTAATTGAATATCCAATTTTTTTTAATAAATGACAGCTAATTTAACAATCTTGAACATTTTTTTTTAACGTAGGTAACCGGCGGCCGCTACCCATCGGGTGCGCACTAGATAAACCTTACGGGCTCCTAAAGTTCAACAACTTCCATTTAGATTTTTGAAATATTAAAATAATAAATTAATAATTGGTACACTGATATAGAATTCAGGATTTTAGAATCAAACTCCAATTAAAATTCTAATATCTAATTTAGCAGTTTTTAATTTTGTAGGGTTCAAAATGCCCCGTTAAAATTTTAAAAATATTAAAACTTAGTAAAATGCACAACAATCCAATTAGAAAAAATTGGGGAAAGCGTTACTTAAAGCGATCTAACTTAAGTAACGTTTAGCATAACAAAAAAAAATTAAAAACCTCAAACACAAGTTCATCTAGCGTCATGGACAAAAAAAGGAAAAAAAATAGTATTAATAACAACCAACACGCTAAGCAATTTAGTGTTTTAGCTAAACATTACCATTTTCTGCGTTTTCTACATACTATTTTGGGCTGTTTTTACATGCGTGCCATTTTAGACATTTTTCTACGCATGTACCATATAGGGCTAACAACAAATATACTTGGTGTTATTATTATCTTTACATTATGAGAAGCAATTTGTACTTTAGGAATGTGAAAGAAAACATTATACTTGAACAAGGTACATAATCTGACTGCGGGTTGGGTTTTTAAATCTTGTTAACTTTCTTGACTTTTAATTGTCAATAGGATTGTTGATTAGTGAGTTGAAGACTTTTACTTGGTCAGGTAAAACGCCGTTCAGGTAAGAATAAATTCTACGAACTTCAGCAGAATTGGAATTTGACGTAGGTTCAGAAGGAATATCGTCTATGTCAAAATCTCTACGAATCCGCAAAATAACATTTAGTTCAATCTCAAAGAATTCTAGCAGAATTAGAATTGATGACTGCTTTGGAATAATACATAAACCGGTCCCAAAAGTCCCCCGCCTAGTATGTCGACATCATCGTCAATATTCACGTCTTCAACTACCTTTCCTTCGATTGCACTTCTAAGCTTTCCATGACAACGTCGAAACATTCCCCACAAAAAATAGGGATTATACCACTCTGTAGTAAAAAAGAAAAGATCATTATAATCAAGCACATGCTATAATCAGGTGGTGTATATATGATCCAATACTTCATCAAATGAGTTTTCACTTTATCTTCCCTCATCACAGAGACCAACTAAAACTAATATGGCAATACAGGTAATACTATAACCAAGCGAAATGAAAGACGGCCTTGCTCCCTTTTATTACGTTTAACATACTTGTGTTCATTTAATATGCATATACATATGCAGTTTGGACATATATCATGGATAGGCACTTTTTTCTTTAAGCCAGGCATTAATCCCTATTTAATTTATGGCGCTATTAGTTTAATTTCATATTAAACAAATACTCTCTAAGTCCATATTCGACAAGAAAGTTTACTCTGAAAATACTGTACGGCAATTATCAGGGGATAGAATAGCGTCTATATCTGCTATAAGAAGTTAAGAGAAAAAAGAAGTTAAGGCTTATGAGAATATGTGGTCACATGGAATAACATAAGTTTTGCTACAGAAACTTATGAGACCAGTTTTGTACCCAATGGGAACGTTAACCTTTTACAATGGAAGAAAGTGAGAACTAGGCCCAGTACACTGGAAAACTGCAATCTTACTATCTGTTGTTCAGATAAAATTAAATGAACTTTAGTCATGGTATCTGGACTAGGAAAATGAAGGAGCCTGTACACATTTAATATTTCTTTGGCTACAACAGAAGACCTCACATATCCAGTAAAGTAAATTCTTTCAACAGTTGTGAAAAAGTAAGACTTTATATATCTACAAATTCTATGCCAATTTGGAATCTGAACAATCTCCAAAGCGGTATTCAATTGGGAATACGAACAATTACCGCAGAGGAAAGGAAGGAATACCAAGTATTTATCAACTATATACGCAAAAAGATAATAAACGGGGACTTTGAAAAAAATGAAGAGACTAAAGTATTATCTGCACCTTTTACTTTCTGCACCCATGTTTCTGGGCATTACCCGCATCTAGTAGGTTGCAGCTGCTCTAAATAATTGGATGGACATTGAAGAAGAATCCGCAGGAATAATATTTTGAGGCTTCATCTGAGCCAATCACGGTCAGATGCTATGGCTTTAGATGGCCTGCAACAGCTTCCTCAAGCAACAGCTGAAAACCAGGACACTGGTTCAGAAAATTATAAGAAACAAGTATATAACAAGATCAATAATATTAACCTTAAGGAACTTATTACTAGACCTTCTCATGTTACAGTCATGCACACCACTTCAATGAATAAGTAAAATATGTATGATTTAATATTGTCGGTAAAAGATCTAACAAACATTAACTATGTAAACCATTCAGAATGAGTTGTGACCGGTCTCCAATGGAGTAATTTGGAATACGTACCCAAAAAAATTGATACCTCAAAGGTACAAATGACAAAATGATAAATATGGTATTCAGAGTATCCATATGAGATTTATAACTCCAAATGTGAATACTTAAAAGGTAAAAATTAACTACTTTTGCATCAACCAAATGTGATTTATGCGTCTCGATGATGGGTAAGACACTATGTTTCTTAACCTCTCAATATGGTTGCACTGATCACATAGGTATTATGTTGGGTAGTATTTCAATTCTAGTGGGACTTATCTATTTTTTTTTGCAAAAAATCTATTGATTTTAGTTGCATGAATTTCTATAATAAAAATAAAATAATAGCAAATAATAATATCTAAAAAAATAACAACAAATATTACAAATCTTGCATTAATTTAAAAAAATGGACAATTACCTGGAAACTATATGTCAACGGGGGAGGGGATTCATGGAGCATTTTCTTCATTATTTCTGCAAGTATTTCAGAAATTTATGAAGTAGAAGTAGCAGTTCGATAATAAAATTAAAAAAAATCACAGAACAAACTTAAAGATAGTAAAATAATTCAGTCAAATGGTCTAACTGTGCCACAATCATATGTATACACACACAGTATACACACACACATAGATAATCAAGATTGTATAAGTGAATAGAGTCTGGAAAGTTTTTACATCCCTTAATTCGAAGAAGAGTGTCGCTAAACGGGAGATGATGACAGCTATGCTCATTTATTGTGCACTATTGAAGTAAAAAACTAAGTACTAGGGAACCACACATAAGACTATACCTCAGATTCAAAAGTAATTGCATCTCCTTGTTCAGTGAAGCATTTTCGATCAGACAGGTTGTCTAGATAATCCAATGTTTCCAAACCTTCTATCCTCACTTCACTGTAAAACCATATGAATTTAGCAGAAACAAAAGAGGACGAGCTAAATACTGTAAATTTCACTTCGGCAAGCCTTCATATATCAAGAAATCTAATTAAGCAACAAGATCGCAAAGTCTACATTCCTTCTCCTTTATTATTATGTGGCAAATGATCAAAATAACATTGAGAAGGAGAAGTGTCTAAATGGCACATCTGAAAAGCCTTCAAGTGTCACTTATGTAAACATAACGCACACATGTGTTTCAACTATAACTTAAATGTATTGTGCATGTACTAAAATGTGGCAGTAATTTACACGTGTCAGTATGATCATTTTTCTCTCATATTGTGTTGATAAAAGGTAAACGCACTTAACTTTATTTCACCTACTTAAAACAAATGAAATGCTTTCAAAGAATATTAAAACAGCGTTTAGCATAAGCCTCTTCTACTTTTAAGTAAGTAATATATTCCCTTAGAAACTAACAGTGAGAGGGAGTTGAAAATGTAGCATTGTACTCAGTAGCACCATTTTGGTGATATGCAAAAGATTACTAAATGACATACATACATAGCACGAAAACGTCAACCATTTACAAATAGCAGAGGTTTTAATAGGTACTTAAATGTCACTGCCAACTTAGCCCAGTCCTGTTTCTATGATCTTTGTTTTATTTCATGTCACAACACATTACAATCAGTGACAGAGTATTTAGGTTCAAAAATGTCAGTGCATACCAGATATCCGAAACAGACAAATATGTATGGTAGCCAAATGAGAAACTAAAGGCTGCTGTCAATGTTCCGGATGTGCGATATCATGTTGAGATTCCCACAAGATGAAAGAGAAACCCTAAGTCGAAACTCATAACTATGGAAGACAAAGAAAGAAAGCTGTCAACAAATTCATATTAATATATGTGGATTGATAATAATCACCAACATTCATGTACCCAAGAAACCATTTGCCTACAATTTTTACTGTCCTGCCATTTCTATACCTACAAATATAATCTTAGATGTGAAAACATATACACAGGCAAACTACAAAAGAGATAATACAACTTCACCAAGTACGAAATGTTTCTATAACCATAGGTTCATATCATCTCAAAGTTATCAAACATGTGGAGGCGTCCATGGATCCAATCAGCATATAGCATTTGGAAACTTGCAACACAATCACTATCTTTTGCTGTCATATAATTTATTTATTTTTAAATACCGATTAAGGCCGTGTTGGTAAAGGGAAAAAAAACAATATATCTGCAAAAAAGTACTTTTAAATAAACCGTGCGTAACTAGGATATACTTGTCATGTAAATTAATAGGAAAATACATCAAAAGTTAACCTGTAGGGCCACTGCTTTAAATCTTCCTCTGAAGTCTTTTGCGGTAATCCTTCTGTTTCTTGGGAGGAGGATTATGATCAACTCTCCATCCTTCGTTTCTTGCATGACCATTTGCTTCAACTGAAGCGGAGGAGCAAAACTAGAGAAAATTTTAAAACCTGCATCAAGTTATCGGTACTATGATTTCAAATAAAAAGACTGCAACGTGAATATAACGATAATTGGTATATACCTTGGGAAAACAAACAGAGATTCCTCCTCGCTTGCATTATAAGGCCTGGGAACCTTCAGAAAACATTTAGGAATATAATTAAGATTACGCCCGGTATTGTATATTAAGCAGCATAACTTGATTACTCAATCACTCACTCAACAAATACATTAACAAATACATAAGGCACATTTTAAACTTAAAACTATTCTCCGCCCTTTTGTTTATAGTTTCTAAAGTACATTTTTTGGTCATTCTGTAATGCACCACATCCCAGAAATTATATTCTCAAGAAAATTCTATCATGGATCACTTACAGAGAGATATTTCAAAGAGCAAGTTGTCAATAGAAGCACTTAAACAGCAAGCCAAAAAAACAACTTAAGACTACAACCTAATTAACTACATAGATTGCAATTACCAGCAAGAAAGTCTGCACATAACCATTATACACTTCAATGCCAGAGGGCACAAGAGGCAGTAGTAGTGCAAGAAAGTCTACATGTTGTACACTTTAATTGTTGTACCACACAACAGGGAGAAGTGGTGTATGTTTTGAGAAACATAATTGTGGAAAAGTTTCAATATAATTTGTCATCCAAAGTTAGATGAGTCAAATTAGTTTGCCTAAACTCTTGATCGGAACATCGAATATTGGGTATTATTCTCTTAAAAGATTTTTATATATGTTCTGCGTTTTACCGAAAGAAAATAGTGATTCATGTATTTGTGTAATGAGAAATATAAATCTTTTGCGATGCTGGTGTATTGTGTCAGAAATCGGATTACAGCTTATGAGTCGAATCCAAAAACATCAAATATAAGCAGAAGTGGAGCTGTGAGGTTGGTAAGAATAAGGTACTAAGATTTATAGAAGGGGAAGAAATAAAGGAGCCTGTACACATCTAATAATTCCTTGTTCTCTACAACAGAAGACTAGAAGGTCAAAATGAAGACCCTGATTAGAAGTTATCAAGACATTATATTTGAGACCTCATTCATCCACCAAGGTAAATTTCATCAACAGTCGTGGAAAAATAACTAAATAAGACTATATATCTACAAATCATATGGGCCAATAAGGAATCTGAACAATTACTGAAGCGGAAAGTATTCAATTGGGAATATGAACAATTACCGAAGAGGAAAGAACTAAGTTCTCTACTATATATGCAAAAAGATTAATAGGGGCTTTAGAGAGATATTTAAGGGACTAGAGTAATTATCTTTATATTTGCTTTCTGCACCCATATATTATTCTGGGAATTACCAGATCCAGTAGGTGCAGCTGCTTTAAATAATTGGACTCGGGTACGGAGATTCAAATATATCCAAGTATCAGATTTGGCACTTTGAAAGACTTAGAACCTGGCAACACCATTTGGCAGTTGGCACAAATATGGGGACACGACATTTTTTTAATTTAAATTCATTGAATATAATAGGTAGAGTTTGGGGGCCAGAAACAGAGCTAAAATTTTTATTAGGTTATATATGCTCCTATCATGTTTCAATGTTCTATTTCCTGTAATATTTTCCTTATTGACATTTATTTCCAAGTATTACTTATAACCAAAAATGAATGTGGACGGTATCCACTGTAGATTTCTTCTTTATACACTACACGCATATCTACAGTTCTACTTGTGGTGGTTGACTTTATTGTCTTCCATCCCCCATTCATTTTTCCCCATCCCTCCATCATCTACCCACATCTACGCATATCTACAGTACAAATAATGCATTATAAATAATACAGTTTCAAGACCATATATCAAGTAATGCAGTACAAATGATGCAGTACAAAGTACAAACACTATACTCGCTCTCAACAAAAATCAAATTGTAAACTGAAATTATAAACTATTAATTAAAAACTCCTTTTCTTGAATTTGATTTTCTACTCTCAATTTATTTATACTGTTTTAATTTTGCAGGTGATTAGATTTAAGTTTCCATTTTAGGGCTTTCAGTTAGGTATACATCTCTAACTAGTCTAACTGATTACGGCTTCAATTTATCTTTCTTCCATTTAGTCATAGGTTTAGCATTAAAGGGCAAGTGTATCCTGCGATTCTACCTGTTGAAGATAAGAAAGTTACTGGTAAGGTTTGTTTAATAATGATAATCCATCTTGACTTTCAGCCTGTATAACATTAATGATATATAGCCCTCTATAGTATTAATAATTTCCATTCTTTATGTAGTTATGAACATTTAGATATAATCTTCAAATTACTTACTTCCATGTGTTGATTCTTTTACTATTATCATAGAATTTTTGAGCAATTTGCATCAGGTTACATAGGTTTCCATAGCTTATCTAATGTAAAAATTCACATTACCCGTTGTTCTAATAACTGAATCTTCAAAAGCAATAATATTTTTCATATGCATATCATCACTATGTACTAATCTGCAAGTTGTAATTATATTTAGGAATATCAAGTTGCCTCACTTTCTGATGGGGATTATAAGAAAAAAAAATGAAAGAAATTATTTATGAACTTGATTCGGGAAAATTCCATTGTCTGCAAAATTACAGAGTATGTGCGTATTGCATTGATATATGAAATCATTAGTACGTGGTCAACATGCCTGCTGCTTTATCCTCTTTGTTGCTTCTTGTTTATGTATGCACTAGTCAAAAAGAGAACTAATACTAAACATACAGATTGGTTTTACAAAAACAAAGTTGTAGCCAGTGTCCTACTTACCAAAGCTTGTTGCTGACCTGCATTCTCTTCTTGTAACACGTTCAGTTTCGCTTCCAAGTCATGAGTATAAGCCTAGCCAATCAGAATATATGAAAACAAACTTTAGAAACAGACTTGGTGTGGCCCTTTTAAAGACCATGGTTTTAATCTAACATATTTACGTAGTCATACTGATTTTTTGTGAATATTTCTTCTTAAATAGAAATTATAACAAAATATTTTTTTTCTGCAACCACTTAACAAAGCACTAAGTATCACCACTGTGCATCTTCCATATTAGGCTCAATTGATTATTAATCATCATCCCAGATGATCCAGTACAATTGAAAATATGATACATGAGAAAATTTACCATTTATAGAGGTGGATCGCCCCTTAAGAATATATGAGTTTCGGCCATAATCATATACAAAAATGGTAATATATCTTAATAAAACTAAGCGGACTTGATACTTATGGCTTATATAATGGTTAACTAGACACCTCAAGGGAGATCCCCTAATTCTATTCTCTTTTCGAATAAGGTTTCTCAAGCTCTAGTCTAAATATTCTACTTGACTCATTAATTTATTCAACTACAGATTCGACTCATTAATATTCAATTGAACTAAATAAAGTAAAAATGTTCAAGCCGATAAAACATAAATTGCTCCCACCATAACATTCAATTAATTACAAAATCACGCTGTGCGTATAAATAAAAATAGCAGTTAAACCAATAGAACAATATCAGATCAAACACAAATTTATATTAATATATATATATATATTTATATGACTGTATTTATATATATATATATTAATGTATTACTTGGGTTTTAAGTAGTATAAGTTTGCAGATATCTAAATACAGGAAAGAGTTTCAGTGGCAAAAACAGTAATTACCCATGGCTAATGCAATCGATATCTTGTCTATATTCTTGAGCATAATAGAAAGATAAGTATGCTCGAGGAAGTGTCGCCTGAAATAACATTTACAATATATGTGGTTAGATCGCCATTGAACAAAATCAATTTGTTAACACTGAGTTTATAGTTTATACGTATCATTTCAGTGGCAAAAACAGTAATTACCCATGGCTAATGCAATCGATATCTAGTCTATATTCTTGAGCATAATAGAAAGATAAGTATGATGGAGGAAGTGTCGCCTGAAATAACATTCACAATATATGTAGTTAGATCGCCATTGAACAAAATCAATTCGTTAACACTGAGTTTATAGTTTCTACGTATCATTACGAAATAGTCAGTACCTGGATTATTGCTGCCTTTAACACTTCACCATCTAATCCTAAATAAAGACAGGCAAGGCCCCAACAAATTGGTCCCATGATAAACCTCCAAAGGATGCCGGTAATAGGGACTCCAATCGACCAATTTTCATCTATCTTTTTATTAATTGCCATGAATATACCTGAAATATGCATAGCAGTAAGCAAAGCATATATATGAAGAGAATCTGGCTATATGTAAGGATGTCTACAACAAATTCAGATATTATATCTAATCAGGAAGAGTCACAGATTAGATTATAATGTGTAATAAATCCGTCCTAAATAACCTTAATTATTTTTTTAGTGAAGGCTTGCAGACTTGCAACTGCTATCTTCAGGTAACTAAACCACTTTCCTTATTAGGCACTGATCTGTTCTTTTACTTGGCCTAATGTCCAGATAATGTGTGTGTGTATGTGGAATTGCATGTAGCTATGAAGAAGTTACACGATGGACTGGGGAATCAGTGCTTTGAACTTACCCATGCAAAACATGTAAGTGCCCACGGCTGCTTTCGACACAATCAAAATACATCCCTCCATAGTCCATAATGCTTGGCATCTCAAAATGCAACCTGAAGCATAATTACCATCCAGAAGTTAGCATGATGATAACATAAAAAACCGATTAATAATATCTAATTTTAATTGTCAAAGGATCACTGGTTGGCATATTTCACGAAAAGTGTCTATATTTGAATGTACGCATGTGTATAAGGTATGGGAATTATAGGAAAATCTCTATACACAACTAACAACGATAATTAGAGCTACTATTATCATAGAACTTTTGAGCAATTTGCATCAGGTTACATAGGTTTTCATAGCATATCCAATGTAATATTCACATTACCCGTTGTTCTAATAACTGAATCTTCAAAAGCAATAATGTTTTTCATATGCATATCATCACTATGTACTAATCTGCAAATTGTAATTTTATTTAGGAATTTCAAGTTGCCTCACTTTCTGACGGGGATTATAAGAAATAAAAATATGAAAGAAATTATTTATGAACTTGATTCGTGAAAATTCCATTGTCTGCAAAATTACAGTGTCTGTGTGTATTGCATTGTTATATGAAATGATTAGTATGTGGTCAACATGCCTGCTGCTTTATCCTCTTTGTTGCTTCTTGTATATGTATGCACTAGTCAAAAAGAGAACTAATAATAAACATGCAGATTGGTTTTACAGAAACAAAGTTGTAGCCAGTGTCCTGCTTACCAAAGCATGTTGCAGGAGTGCATTCTCTTCTAGTAACACGTGCAGTTCCGCTTCCAGATAGCGAGTATAAGCCTAACCAATCAGAATATATGAAAACAAACATTAGAAACAGACCTGGCGTGGCCCTTTAAAGACATGGTTTTAATCTAACAAATTTACAGTCATACTTATTTTTTGTGAAATTTCTTCTTGATAGAAAGTACAACAAAATTATTTTTTCTGCACCCACTTGACAAAGCACTACCCACTTAAAAATAATCATACAAGTGAAAATATGATCATGAAGAAATTTACCATTAATAAGGGTCGCTCGCTCCTTAAAAATATACGAGTTTCCGCCAGAATCGTCTACAAAAAAAGGTAATATATCCTAATAAAACTAAGCGGACTCGATCCCTATGGCTTGTATAATAGTTAACTAGACACCTCAAGAGAGATCCCCAAATTCTATTCTCTTTTTCGAATAAGGTTTCTCAAGCTCTAGTCTAAATATTCTACTTGACTCATTAATTAATCAAGTCTAGATTCGACTCATAAATAATTCAATTGACCTAAATAAAGTGAAAATGTTCAAGCCGATAAAACATAAATTGCTCCCACCATAACATTCAATTAATTACAAAATCACACCGCACAAATAAATAAACAATAGCAGTTAAACCAATAGAACAATATCAAATCAAACACTAAATTATTCGAGTACAACTAACAATGATAAATAGAGCAATAAATCCATATCGAATCGAAGATACTCAAGCGTAACAAAACAAAATAAAATTATACAGATAATTTATAAAATTAATTAAATCGCAATAAAATGAAGAATTACCTGGAAACTACACATGGACGGGGTGGAGCACTTTCTTCATTGTTTCTGCAAGTAATTTCAGAAATGAAGAATTAAATAATAAAAAAACATAAATTATACTCAGAAAAGATTGTATAAGTGAATAGAATATTCGAAATTGACACCTTATACTCGATTTCACCTTTAAATTTGGTGAATTTGGTCAGTCAGGATGCCCAAAAGGCCCGGGCTTGGACCTTTAAATTTCAGAACCCGTTAGATTCTCAAGGCGGATTTTACTGATTTTTTGGGCTGTATTGAATTGGATTGGATTGGGCTTTTTCTAATTTAAATTAAATCGAGTTTATTAGAAATTCTAAAGACTATATAGGTTAGCAACTAAATTATTACAAAAATGTATTATTTTGCATAAAATATTTTATAAAAACACAACTTTATTGAAAAAATTTAAGTTGGGGCAAAAATGGACGAGTTTATAAAATATTATGTTTATAAAGGTTATATATATATATATGTCTTTAAAGTGTTAGGAAATGAATAATACACAGAGGGGAGGGGGTGAATGTGTTTTACTGTTTTTATGCTTTTCTTGAATGTTTTGGTTAATCAAAGTAAATTAAATCTTATAGTGAAACGTGTTCATGCAGAATTTAAGCTTGCAGAAAATAAAGAACACGGATATTCAAAACTCACTTAATTTTATATTAAAATTAAGACTGTTTTGCTACAAAATTTCTAGGCTCTTTGTTGATAAAGAGTTTAGCTTCTCCTTAAGAGTGTTACAAGAAATTTGATCTGAATTGTTACAACCGACTAAAGGACCAGTGTTAACTTTATAACTTAGTTAACTGCTCGTTTAAACAGTGTACAATAAGACATGCTGTTAGTTTTCTAAACTATCACTTGTCATTGCTATTTATAGAAAAGTAGATCTTCCAATTCTGGCCTAGCATATCTTTAGCATCCTGTGTTCACTTTGATCTTCCTTTGTCAGTTAATCTTTACCATTGATCTTGCACATTCTTCAAGCTTCTTTTTGTACACTTGTCAATCCAGCTGGTTGGATTCTTTGTTGATTGTTTATCTTGAATATTGAACTGGTCTACGATTCTGTACTTTGAGAATTTTACTCGATATCTCCAGTTTAGGTCACATAGAGATCTTGACATCTCGATAACCTATAATGACTTATCGAGATCTCTAATACTCTATAGTTGGTTTGGCCTGGTAGAGGTTTTCAGTTCTCTATAAGAGAATTTTAGCTTGTCGAGATCTCTAGTTTTCACATCTTCACTTGACTCTATCGAACTCTTAGTTCTCTAGTAACTTCTTGGCACTGTCGATATCTCAAAGTTCTCTAGTCAAATTAACTTGTCGATATCTCAGAATTCTCTAGTGAATTTTGATTTATCGATATCTCTGAGTTCTCTAGTGGACTTGACTTATCGATACTCTGGTTCTCTAATGAATGTAGATTGTCGATAACTCTGAATTCTCGAGGTGAAGCATGACTTGTCGATATCTCTAACCTTCATGTCTTCTTGACTGGCGATACTCTCTGAGTTCTCTAGTAGCTTTCCTGACTTCTATATAAGCTATTATGGAGTTCTCGAATGACTTCTCTATAACATTAAATCTGTGACTTGTAGAGATCTCGACTTAGAATATTTTTCTTAAAACAGCTTTATTCAACTCCAAGCTTCTTCATAATTCTTCTAAGGCATGATCTTCTTGATCTTCTTCCAGATAGAATTCTTAGGCTTGATACTGTTATAAAAAAAGGTCTCCAATCTGCTCCTTTGATATTTTTACAGACTTTAAATGTTACAAGTACAAAATACAAATTAATATAACAATATAACTTACTTAGGGTTGACAAAATGTCTTCGTCTTGTTAACGTACAGGCATATCTCTGTACAACATAATCGTATTATTTATCCTCATAATAAATGTAAATATATAAAAAAATATTAGAATAATCAAATTTAACGTGGTTTTTAATCGGGTCAGGCCGAGTACGTAAATATACATATAATTCTGAAATTATTACTTTATTATTTTAGTTGGGCCCTGATAACTTTCTAATTTTTTTTATCTGATACTCTTAGCCGAGAATATTACTTTACGCCTGTGGCCCAAATTACGATCGAAAAAAGGTATACCTACATAAGGTTGTAACTTTATCCGATATTACTTAATACAGGTTTAAGTGTAAATATAACAAAAAGATTACGGTTGCATGATCAGCCTGTACTAATACTCATGCTGGCCGGTGAGCATTTTTTCTGTTAATTAGCTGCATGTCATAACTAAAAAGCTTTAAAATCAATTACAGAAATACCAATTCACATTTCTAAATCCAAACTCATCTCTCCGTGAAATTACAACATTCCTATGGTTTATGTTGTTTCAGCAAACACCAAACAAAATATGTTTTCATCACCTACATCTTTCCGAAATATTGCATGCAAATCAAAAAATGTTGTAGGTAACTAATAATATCCATGACAAAGATCTATGGTGGACAATTATTGTTGAAGTTAATAGTAACCAATAATTAAAATAACTTCTCTCTCGCATGAGAGTCGGCCGCCCTAATTTCACCTAACCATATCCGCCCTACCTTCTTTTTCACCCTTTCTACCTATCTATCTCCATATTATCTTCATCCCCTACTTTTATTCACTTTTTCTTAATAAAATCGAGATTTGTTTTACAAAACTCGAAAAATCCATTACAGTTATTCACTTTAATTTTCAGATATACTAAGGTAAAAGCTTGGATTTTATAATAAAATTCAGTTTTTGCATTCAAAATCTCTGGTCTAACAACATATTATAATTTGGTGTTATTCTGAGATTTTTGAAGACAACAGTCATTTAAGCCCAATATTGATGCTAAAGTCTAAATTGGATTCAGTGCCCCACTCCACTCCCGCGGCCCAAGCCCACTCATTGTCTACTTCAATATTTGTTCCATATGACTATATCATATATTTTTCAAGTATGTTTTGAAATTTCAAGTCATATTTTTTTTGACAAAATGTTTAAAGGATTTTAAATCTGAGTAACAGTTCATGATTTAATAGTTATGAGATTTTTCTATATTTATATAGTTTTAATACAACGTTGATTTTGTGGAGTTCGAACTTCGGTGCCCAAATATGGGGTTTATTTCTATTATCTACTTAAATATCTAAATTAATTATATCAACTATAAAATATTACATACAAGAGCACCCACGTGTAATTTACATGTCATTCTTATTATATAGGAGTTAAAAACTAACAGGACGGAACCGGAAATAAAATTTACGGGAGACCAACTAATATTTGAAGAAACCAAATTACATTATTTTATATTTTTTTCAAAATTTAACACTAAAATTTTTGCGATCTTAAACAGTTGACAGATACCCCGAGACTCCCTCCAGTGCCCTCTAGTTTCCCCTCTGAAAACTAGGTCAAGCTTCTTGCAGTAACAAATTGCAGAAGATAAATAAGAATATTAACCAGGTCAAGCTAATGCAGAGTGACAGATAAAATATCTATTTTTTATAGATATTGCATGTTATATTATTTAGAAAAAATCTGGTTAGTGCGTATTTCGTATCACTTTAAAATTTTAGATAGAC